>NC_138371.1:82124000-82150563 GCF_054177405.1 Leptonychotes weddellii | reverse complement strand
CTATTCCTTATGTTACACAAATAAGTGAAACCATATGATAATTGACTTTCTCTGCTTGACTTATTTCACTTAGCATAATCTCCACCAGTCCCATCCATGTTGATGTAAAATTTGGGTATTCATCCTTTCTGATGGCTGAATAATATTCCATTGTATATATGGACCACATCTTCTTTATCCATTCGTCTGTTGAAGGGCATCTCAGCTCAGAATAGAGAGCCCAGATATGGACCCTCAACTCTATGGTCAAATAATCTTCAACAAAGCAGGAAAAAATATATAATGGAAAAAATACAGTCTCTTCAATAAATGGTGCTGGGAAAATTGGACAACTATATACAGAAGAATGAAACTCGACTATTCTCTAACTCCGTACACAAAGATAGGCTCAAAATGGATGAAAGACCTCAATATGAGACAGGAATCCATCAAAATCCTAGAGGAGAACATAGGCAATAACCTCTTCAACATCGGCCACAACAACTTTTTTCAAGATGCATCTCCAAAGGCAAATGAAACAAAAGGGAAAATGGACTTTTGGGACTTCATCAAGATAAAAAGCTTCTGCACAGCAAAGGAAACAGTCAACAAAACAAAGAGGTAACCCACAGAATGGGAGAAGATATTTGCAAATGACACTAGAGACAAAGGGCTGATATCCAAGATTCATAAAAAACTTCTCAAACTCAGCACCCAAAAAACAAATAATCAAGTCAAAAAATGGGCAGAAGATATGAACAGACACTTCTCAAAAGACATACAAATGGCTAACAGACACATGAAAAAATGTTCATCATCATTAGCCATCAGGGAAATTCAAGTCAAAACCACATTGAGATACCACCTTACACTAGTTAGAATGGCAAAAATGAACAAGGAAAGAAACAACAAATGTTGGAGAGGTTGTAGAGAAAGGGGAACCCTCTTACACTGTTGGTAGGAATGCAAGTTGGTACAGCCACTTTGGAAAACAGTGTGGAGTTTCCTCAAAAAATTAAAAATAGAGCTACCCTATGACCCAGCAATTTCACTACTGGGTATTTACCCCAAAGACACAGATATAGTGAAAAGAAGGGTCATATGCACCCCAATGTTTAAATTATTATTTTGTCTGATAACTAAATATTTTGATTTGTAACCACTGCTGATCAGATATTTTGTTATTTACAGTCAACTCTAGTTTGTTCACTTCATTTGTATAAACTACTCTGGACTCAGCTCTGGGCTCAGTGCCACCACTATGTGATTCAATGGCAAAATATTCATCCATTATTAAGGGAGTTATCATAGAATATTAAAATTGTCTATTCATCTAAATGAATAAATTACTATTCTATTTGTTAGTGCTATGGTATAGGGTAGAATATCCATCTTTTTCAATATTTTATCTTTGGTGTCTAACCCAGTAACCAGGACATAATACATACTAAATAAAATGTTGATGAGAGTTGAACTACTCAGTTATTTTTTCTCATTTTTTATTATTTATAATTTTCTCTCATTTATAATTAATTCATTTTATAATTATGATTATATACCACCACCCTAGGATAATTTTTTAACATTAAAATTACTGTATACAAGGTTATGTATTTTTTGTGCATTTTTATTGTATGAATCTTATTTTGATAAGATCTGCTACTCAGAGTTGGACCAAACTCAAGATTAAGGGCATAGTCCTTCAGAATGCCAAGTCTACCCAAGAATTTAGACATCATTCACAAGTTTGGGGGTCCTAAGGACCACCCTCAATTCAGATCAGTTGGCTAAAAATGTGGGGGTTCCCATGACCATCCTCACATTTAATAATTACTCTCACAGTACCCAGGAAAGCACTATATTTACTATTATTTTTATTGTGGCAAAAGGACATGAAGTAGAAACACACATGAGGCAGAATGTAAGACTGGGAGGAGTGTTTCAAATACAAGGCTTCTGTGTCCCAAGGGGTATGTCACCCTCCTGGCACTGAAGTGTAACAATATGTGCATGAAATATTGCCAAAGCAGGATGCTCACTCTAGCTTTGCTGTCCAGAGATTTTATTGAAGCTTCATTAGGTAGGTTGACATGGATGATTTACTGCCCACATGGATGAAATCAATCTCTAGGTCCAAACTCTGGAGATCAGACTGATTTCACATAGCCAACAGTCCTAACTCTCTGATCACATGGTTTGTATTTTGGGACCTGGCCAGCCCCTACAGTGGGTCATCTATTTAGCAAAATGATCAGCAGGGGTCTGAGGAGCCTAGCCTACCAGCAATCATCTTGTTAGCATAAACTATGAGCTGTGGTCCCAGAGGCCCACCATTAATAACAAAGACACTCCATTCACTCAGGGAATTCCAAGGGTTTAGAAGTTACCTCCCAGGAGCCAGGATTAAGGCCAAATGAATCTCTCTGTGTAAAGTTAATTCTTCTCTACACATTTGCCTAAAAATTTTCTTTCTTTCTTTCTTTCTTTCTTTCTTTCTTTCTTTCTTTCTTTCTTTCTTTCTTTCTTTCTTTCTTCTTTCTTCCTTTCTTTCTTCCTTCCTTCCTTCCTTCTTTCCTTCCTTCCTTCTTTCCTGCCTATCTGATGGATTCTGGACTGGTATAAGTTATAATTTCTCACTCTAATAGTGATAGAGAAACATTGAATGACCTGTCAAAAATAGCATTCATAAAAGAGCAAAAATAGAAGAAACGGGAAACATAGATTACCTACAAGTTGAATCATTAGCCTGTAACCATTTCTTTCTGTCCAGTGACATGTTCAATGAATAGACCTCCTGTCCATGCCCAACATTACATATATGTGTGAGTGAGAAAACAGCTTAGCACTGCTGAAAGAGGAAACATACTCTGTTTGTGACCAAGAGGCAGGAAGAGCTTCTTGGCTTATTGTCACAGCTTGACTCAGAGCATTGAGTTGGGGTCCAGAACTATGAGTGTCTCTTTCCAGCTGGCTTAAAGTTTGAAAGTGCATCAGCTTGGTGTGGGATGATCCAACTATGCTAATGCCTTGCCATTGGGACAGTAAACCAGGACACTAGAATCTGGGTACTCTGAGATGATATTGAGAGAAAGGTCAGCCATCTGGCTGCTACATCAGGTTTTACTAGTTTTAATTGACCCTTCTTTCTCTCCTATCTGTTTTTCTATTCATAAGCCCACAACTGACATTTCAACTGGTATTATGCAGACTAAATGTTTGAGAACTCATTGTCCCAAGAGCTGGACTGGGGACTGACAAATGCTTAGTTCTTTTAGAGGAATATTTTGTTTCTCTTTAACACATCTATTATAGTCAATATTCCTCACATGTCTGAATAGTAGAGAAAACAGATTTTATTTCATCTAAAAGATTAATAGGGATGGTATTAAAAAAAAACCCTAGGCTTATTAGAAGAACTAGTTCTAATATTTCCCTGAAAATCTTTAATTCTCAGACTTATCAGCTATGAAATAGAATAAGAAAGGGCTATATCTAGAATTGTTAGATTGTACAGATAAATTGTTTAGGTGCATATCTGACTCATGGTAAATGCAGAATAAATAATAGCTGTTATTTTATGGGCATAGCATTTTTATTGAGTGATGTTCAGATATGGGAAGACAATGATAACCTTTACTCAACAGTTTTTTGACTTGAGGTATGGGAAACCTACCAATCAGTAGTCAAATTAAGCCCACAAATCCTCAACCAACTTCTAAACTCTAAATCCAGCTATGTGGGTGAAAGTAAGGAGGTCATCATATTAAACAAAGAAATCTAGGAGAAGAGTGGCTTATTAATATCTCTTTACTTCCCTCACCACCAAATCAAAGAACAGATATAATCTAAAGACTGATAGAGACTACTGATATCTCAACCATCGCTGTAATCATTGTGTAATAACTGTACTGAAACACATTATCTCCTTTATAATGTGCAGTAATAAACTCTATTAAGCAATGATCTGGGTCCTTATATACTTAGACCCGTTGAAGCAATTTGTTTTTATCTGGAAAGGTTAGTAGTTTGTCTTTTATTCTATACAAGTGTGTGTATTTCCCTACATTTTGTCATGGCAATTTTCATTACACTGAATGCATTACACAGATACCTTACACCGATAACAGGATGAGCATGGCTGAGAAGGAAACAACTGAAAGAACAGGCTTCTAGCCTTTGTAATCATGTACAGGGCTGTGGATGAACTCATGGACCACTAACTTAACTAAAGCCACTGGTGGGACAACCATCAATGGAGTCCTTAGAGATCAATGAATGGGGTTATTTGGAGTCAAAGATAATCTTAGGTTGCTCCACCGAACAACAAGGAATAATAAAAAATGACTACTTCAACTACTTGAAAAGGATCATGGTTTGCTCTATTCTCACCTGTAGCAATAAGTAATAGAATCTGTCAGAAGTTTGTTGCAGAGATTATTCCATGGCCAGAAAGGCTGCTATCCTACTAGCACAGATTTATACAGTTAGCCTTTCTTTTGGGTCCTTAATAGGACCATTAGTTAATAATGCAATAGCTGATATAGATTTACGTCCTGGAATGGAATAACTCAACACACTGTTGGGTTTCTGGAGTAAAGCACTGCTGCAACCTACTGTCCTGTATCTTTCAAGAGGAAAGTAATAGCCTCTCACTGGGCTCTGATAAGGTGTGATAGACTGACTATGTCATTGTAGAGACTTAGAATCAGAGCTGGAAACAGCCAACCACCTATTGGATCTAATGCCCTTTCATGTGCATATCATCTATGCCTATGTCTTCTGCACTACAACCGGAGTTGAGTATAGTGGCTGAGGTCATAGGGATCACATAGTCTAAAATATTTACTCTCTTGCTCATCATAGAAAATGGTTGCTAACTCCTGTCTGAATGATGCAAGGCCCTCATCACAGGTTCTGAGAAGGATCCATGGAGACTCTATTTTGTCTATCAGAAATGCCACCAAAATGAGAAGATGTAGAAGAGATAGAGTATGGGCATGGGTCAGGCACCATGGGAAGCCTTGAAGGAAGTCATTCTTTCACCATTTGTGCAGTATGCCCCAGTTTTAAATTCTTGTTTTGAATGTCCTATACTACTTGTTTTTGTTTCTGTTTTTGATAGAATAATGATCTTTCTGTAGCCAATGTTCTCTACTTATCAAAATATTTATATTAATTAAGATGTGTAAACATTTGTGTAATGGGATTATTGCATATTTATATTGTAAAATCAATTCATAACACATATTGGCTAAGTCTAATTATTATCAAAGAATACTACATAATTAAATGAAACTGTAGTTTTAAGAACTATAGAAGCTTTCTAAAAATTGAATAATGAGGGGAACTAAAATTAAGAGCCTGGGAAATGTTGAGTTCTTGGTGGAAAAAGTAAGTTAACACTCTGATATATTTAATTACCAAGTATTTCAAGCATTAATAAAAAGAGAAGAGCCAAGCAGTGTTCATATACACTTGTACATCATGTCCTAAGGTTAATTTTTTAATTTTTTAAAAAATTGTTTTAAAAGATTTTATTTATCTGAGAGAGAGAGCGAGAGTACAAGAAGGGGCAGGCAAAGGGAGAGAGTGGAGAGGGACAAGCAGACTCCCCTCTGAGCAGGGAGCCTGATGAGGGGCTCAATCACAGGACATCGGGATCATGACCTGAGCCAAGGGCAGCCTCTTAACCAAATGAGAAACCCAGGTGCCCCAAGGTCTATTTATTTTTAATAAAATATTCCAGTTTAAGATGAATTCCCATGCATGATTTTATACTTTTATAATAAATGAACATATTCACTAATTATATATAGTATCATTTTCAAGTTTTAAATTTATGTAAATGGTATCTTGTTTTATGTATCTTTCTTTAAAAATGTTTTAAATGTGATTTTTTGAAATACATTCACATTGATAAATATTGTTCAAGTTGATTCATTTTATCTGTTGTATGATCTATTGTCATATGACTGATATTAATATTAGCTCATAATTATTATAAGCTCACTATGTATCTGATTATATCTGAATTCTATTTATATAAATCATTTATTTTTATACACAAAAAACATGAAGCTGACACAATTTTTACCTCCGTTTTACAAATGAAGAAACTGAAGCATAGAGCTACATTTGCCCAAAGTTGATAGAGCTGGATTCCACACACTGGCAGAGTAACTCCAAAAAATCATTGTAGATCACTATGCCAAAACTGCCTGCTGGCTTAAGCACAATTTAAATATTTGTTCTGCTGTTAGTGGAAATTTAGGTTGATTATGATATTTGTTATTACAGACAGTGTTATAACAGACATTTTGGGGCAGTTCTTATGTTACAGTGAAAATTTCTCTATGTATATTGTTGTGAAATTGCTGAGCTATAAGATATATGCATCTTCAATTTCATTAGATATCAACAAATGTGCTCTCCAAAGTAGTTGTGTGCATTTAAAATCTCACCAATATATAAGCAAATATATTTGATATCTGTAGATATAAATATTTTCTTACCAAATCTGAAGAATTGAAAGTGACTTCTGGCTTTAAAAATAGTTATTTCTTTAATTACTAGTGGGTTTCAGCCATTCTTTTTTGTATTGATAATTCATATTTCAGCTTCTAAGAATTGTTTGGTCTCTTCATTTGCCTATGTTCCTCTTACTTTTTCTTAACCTTACTAAATTATGGGGCCTTAAAAATACATTATAAACACTACTTTTTAATTTGGTAAGTTATAAATAGTTTCTCTAATTCTGTTATTTTCTTTTAGTTTTATTATGTGTTTAGTTCAACAGAAGTTTTCAATTTTAATATAGTCAAATTTGTCTATTTCTTATGGCTATTTCTTTGTCTCTCATGTAAAACAATTAGTTCCTCCTTCATATCATAAGATATTCTTTTGCATTTTTTCCAAAATTTTAAAGTATTATTTTTCATATTTAGATTTTCATCTTCCTGTATTTGATTTTTTTTTCAATTTTAATCAGAAATAACTGACATGCATCACTATACAAGTTTAAGGCACATTTTCCTATTGTGAAATGATTACAATAGGTTCAGCTAACATCCATCTTCTCATCTAGTTACAATAAAGAAGAAATGAAAAAGGAAAAAAATATCCTTGCTACCTTAGGATTTACTCTCTTACAGCTTCCCTATGTATCATACAGCAGCATTAGCAATAGTCATCATGGTGTACGTTCATTCCTAGACTTATTTGTTGCATAACTGGAAGTTTGTACTTTTGGACCACCTTCCTCCAATTCCCCCTCCCACCACCCCCTTGTCATCTGCTAACTTTGGGCTCAGTTTGTTCTTTTTCTATTTCCTTAAGACATAAAGTTAAGTTGTATTTGGGATCTTTCTTGCTTCTTAATGTGGGTGTTTATTGCTATGAATTTCTCTCTTAAAACTGCTTTTGCTGTATCCCATAAGTTCTGGTATGTTGTTTTTCCATTTTTGTTTGTCTCAAAAAAATTTTTTTTTACTTGCCCTGTAATTTCTACTTTGATCCATTAGTTGTTCAGGGGAGGGGTGTTTAATTTCCGTGTGTTCATGACTTTTTGAGTTTTCCTCTTTTATTGATTTCTAGATTTGTACCATTGTTGTCAGAGATGATACTTGGAACAATTTCAATTTTGAATTTGCTAAGACATGTTTTATGGCCTACCATGATCTAGCCTAGAAAATGTTCCAGGGGCACCCAATAAGAATGTGTGTTCTGCTGTTGCTGGTTAGAATGCTCTGTATATGCTTGTTAAGTCCCTTTGATCTATAGTGTTGTTCAAATCCACAATTTCCTTATTTTTTCACTGACTGGGTGTTCTATCCATTGTTATGAGTGGGGGGGTACTAAAATTCCCAACTATTATTGTATTTTTGTTTATTTCTTCTTTTAGCTCTGTTAATTTTGCTTTGTGTATTTAGGTGTTCTAATATTGACACAAAAATATTTAAAATTGTTATAACTTCTTGATGTATTGACACCTCTATCATTATATTTTGGATTTCTTTGTCTCTCTTTCCCATTTTTAAAGTCTATCTGATATAAATATAACCTCTGCTTGGGCCCCACAGATTCCCCTATACTCCCTGTGGTGAAAGATCAGAGTAGGGACCCCACAAAGAGACCCCCAGCCTGGGGGAGGCTGGTTGTTCCCCCTGGGTTGTCATTTCCCACTGGAAGAACTAAAGGCTCAGGGGAGTTCTCTCTGCATGGTCTGAATTGCCTGGGGGAAGGACAATGTGGTTAAAGTGTAGCCTCTTCTTGTACCCCCTAATGCAATCTGTCTTGGTCTCTGAGATGTAGGGGTGCATCAGCCTCTCCTCTGTGTTCTAAGATTCTTTCAGTGGCATCTTGTTTGTCAGTAGATGTTAACTGCTCTTGTGAGAGAGATCAAAGTCAGGAATAGCCAAGATGTGTTCATCTTGGTGATGTCACTCGTATTTGATTTTTAAGTATGGCATGAATTATGGCTCCATTTCTTTTCTAAAACTATATGTAATGAAATCACTGATCCTGTAACTCTAAATGATGAATATTTCCACTTTATTGTTTATTAAGATATGATAGATTGATAGGTTTATTTTTAAGTTTTTAATTCATTCTATTTCCCTCTTTTTTTTATATTAATGTTTTATTGAAAAGGGTACATGAAAACCACCTATGTACACATAACAAGCAAACCTCCTCACACCTTTTGTCTTATAAAAGCTTGACTTCTTTGGAGTAACTAACTTCTTGCACATTCCAGCAACAGTGTCCCAGTTAACTTGGTTCCCTTTTCTCCAGGTTCAAAGTAAAATCAAATTCCTCTAGGGTCAGGGGCTAAATTGAGAGTCTCTGGCAAGTGAAGAGAGCCATATATATATTTCTTTAATGTTTCAGGTTTTATTTAAATTAAAGTTGTTAACATAGTGTAATATTAGTTTCAGGAATAGAATTTAGTGATTCATCATTCATTAGTTTACATACAACACCCAGTGTTCATCACAAGTACCCTCCTTAATCACTCATTTAGACCATCCTGCCCCCCTCTCTCCAGCAACTCTCAGTTTGTTCTCTATAGTTAAGAGTCTCTTTTATGATCTTCCTCTCTAAGAGAGCCATATATTTAAGGGCTGGTGATGGGTTTTGAGCTCAGCCAGGGTAATGAAATGCTTCATCATTGGAACGAACTGCACATCCACCATGGGCCATTTAGGGTTGTCTTCTTTGCTGGATGGGTCATAATGGGGATTGTTTTTCTCAAACTTAGTGTGGTCTGGGTAAGCCTCCTTCACAAGCTTCATGAGTTCTGTGAAGCCTGGCTCTGTGCAGTTGCCATGATAGAAGAAAGCTTCTTCCTCCAGCTTCATGGTTGGAAGGGAATTCTGGGTCTGTCCTGGGAGTTTCAAATACCATCCCATCATGCTGTCTACTTGGGCTGTGCTTTAAGATCCTCAGCACTGAACTTCACATCTACACCTTTCTCTAGTCTGCTTATTGTCTCTAACTTTCATCAGCCAGTAACTGTTTAGATTCTTCCCACATTTTTTAGAGGCTGGTCCTCTTAGGGCTGGAGTTATCCACTTAAGCTGATGTCCCTGCTGGGTTCTTAGCGTTGATACAGTTTCCTGCTGTCCCTTTATTGTTGGCCCAGCAGGCTCAGCAGCCCCAACCAGCCTCTTCTGGGGCTTCAGCATGGTCTCCCTGCAGGGGTGTTCTCTAGAAGCCCTGACCCTACCACCTGGCAGATCTATTACTTTCCTTATCTTTTTTATTATAGCTTTATAATTAGACTTGATATTTGGTAGGACAAATCTCCTTTCTCATGAATGTCTTGGATATTTTAAGATCTAATATTTCATAAATAGTTTTAAAAATCTTTTTAAGTTATCAACTGGAATCTCATTGAATTCATAAAGTAATTATTATTTTTGTAGAGTATTTACTTATATGGATTATTGTTATCCAAAATTATTACATACTACTAAATTTAGTTATTCTACTATGATTTACATAGTTTTACTCTTTTTTTTCTTAAGTTCTTGCAGGACTTTGTTGTTATTACATTAATACCTAGCAACATATAAGGTTTGTTGTTATTGTAAATGGTATTTAAAAAAATCTGGTATTTACTAATGTGGAGGCAATAAATGTGTATCACTCAGATACACCTTCAAGAATAACCTGTTGCATAGAATTCAGTCAGATAACAGCCTTGAGTTGCCCTACCGCTGGGATCCATTACAGTATTTGAATCAAATACACACTCTCCCTAGGCAGTTCCCAGCCAATGACTGAGCATGATAGGCATATTCAGGCCTCCTGCTGATTGCTCCATACAATACTCTTCTATAGGCAATTTTTGCCCTACAGCTCTCTGCTGGGCTGCCTACGGCTTTTTTAGAGCTGCATTGCTCTTTTGCAGTTCTTCCTATTTCTTTAAATTTTTGAAGAAGCAACATATTTCATAAAGATAGGGCTTAATTTAAAATATTAACATACATTTATAATCTGAAAAGCTCTCATTTATAATCTGAAATTTACATTTATAATCTGAAAAGCTCTCCGCTTTGTTGTCATCATTCTATCAACAGAATTCATAATATGATGTGACTTTCCATGTCACAGGATTCAATTTATCAGGCTGAGGGAATGAAGTTTTCATGAACCATTGTCAAAAAGTGTCTGACTACATCTCTGTCCCAAGCCCAACTTGCCTTTCCCAACCCAGAACACATTTTTATTTTCAACTGGAAAAAATGTGATCTGCCAAAGAATTTGAGTTCACATTGTTACTGAAATATAGGAAACATAGAAAATACATGAGAGATCATTAAAATTCACTCATAAATTTTCATATTGTCAAATATAGAGGAAAATGGTACAGGTTAATTAAGCCAAGGGATACAAATGCTGCACCAAAAATTCAGTTTACACCCAGGTTATTGGTTACATTTGTTACCACATATGGCTTTAAATATTTCAAGACATTGGGTTTGGTGTTTACACCCCACAATGTGTGAATCTTCCATATGGTGATTTTCTATTACACATAGTATTTGAGTTATATGGTTGAGTGATAGAAGTTTTTATTTCATATGTTAATGGATGTATTCATGTACACACACACACACACACACACACACACGTGCACACAAACTTATACAAGCATTAAAGCTTAGCATGAGCTTTTGAGACCAAGTAAACAGCCCTGGCTATAACCCTAAATAGATACTGGAGAGATGTTTTAGCAAAATACAGAATTACTTTTCCTAGGCTATTTTATCTAAAGGGTACAATTTCAACTCAATTTCCCATATTTGTCTTCAATGTTAATAGCAATAAGAAATTTAATTTTGCCTTGTTTAAAAAAATCTCCAAATACCTAACTTCATCATCCTCTTCTTGCTTTCTATATTTTGAAGAAGCAAATATGATTAATAACTCATTTAGATTATTCAATGAGTAAGAAGCTCTAGTTTGAGCAGTAAGTCTACAAAAAAATGGTAAAACAAAGAAGAGAGTTGAGATTGCTTGGTCAGGGCCAAAGAACAGCATTTTCTGTATTTCTTTTCTTGATTACATGCCCTGAGACCAGAGGCCTGACAGTGCTTGACCATGCAACAATGGCAAGAAAAGCATGGTGCTGTTTTCAAAGGACTTTTCAATTGTAATGAAACTTTTCAATTATCAGAAACATGACCAAAGGATTAAAAAAAAAGTCTTAAAGACTTAATACAAAATTCATCCAATAATCTGAAAGATGTGTTTCGAATACTCATCACACAAATACTCAAAAAATAGATTTTTTATTTTTATTTATTTCTTTTCTTAAATGCTCAGCTAGAATGCAAGCATCCATTTCTCTTTGTGCTTAATAATGGTGGAGCTTTGTAACCAGGGATTCTTAAAAATAAGAGATTGGAGGAAGTGCCTCAGCAGGGGTATCATATATATATGAAGAGAGATGATAGATAGATAGATCTCTGTTTTTGCAGTGATAGGTGTAACTTCTACACACCAAGACCTCATAGGAGACAAAATTCTCAGACTTTAGACATATCAGTTTACCATAATGTTGCCCACTCTTCCTTGCTTACTAGCAATTACAGAAACAATCGTACTGCATGTTTGGCAAAGAGTAAATGACCAAGAAACGGTTTAAGGGGCCGTTATTCTTACAGAAACTCACACAAACAGATTGGGGCTGATCTATACGAGGAAATGGATTGACATCGCAAGGGTCAAGACCAACTGCAAGTTTTATGTCATCTATAAAGCATTAGCTCCTGATTCCCATTCTCAGAGCTCCAGCTTTTCTATGGTGACAGAAGAGGTAGATCTTGGGATGACCAGATTGCTTTGTCTAACAAATAGGGCATTTATGCTGCAACAAATATCCCTTCACTCAATGCTAGTAATTCACCTCTGGTGTACATCACAGTAGTTGAGATTTTTTTTCCAGCAAACCCATAAAGGAGAAAATTTAACCCAAAGAGGAAATGGGGCAAAGATCATAACTAAAATAAAAATTTTTAACACATGAACAGGAGCTAGAAGAGAAGGGCATGTTTACATGTAGTCTGCCTTTGAATAAATACAAATGTTAGCATAAATTGAGTTTAAACTTATGTGGGTAATAACAATGGAAAAGGAAATTTCCTCTTAGGTTAATTGTTGCCAGATGCTACTATTTTTAAATAGTATGATCTAATGCTACCAGATTTGCTACTGTAATCTGGCTGATGTTTCAATGGATTACATAAAACTAATTAGTCAAATCAGGATATATGGAAGCTGCTAACCACTTTTTCTAATATGTTTTGATATTAAATTTCCATTCTTTGCAATATATTATCTCCTAAATGCCCTTGGGAATAACAGTACTTTAACTATTTGTTTAAAGCCTAGCTTTAAACAAAACATTTTAGAGTTCTATTTTTGAATATTAATGAAAAACATCCTTAACAATATTTATTTTTCCTAAGCATATTTTCCAAATTTTTCTCCATTAACATGTGCTTTATAGTGTTTGCCTTATATTAATATATAGGAACAAACATACTTTGTTCACAATTATATTTCTAATGATGCATATAATGTTTGGCTTTGAACTTATTGCATACTAAGAAAATAGGTTATCATTTAACTGTGTTAAAATTATAATACTGACAAAAAAGTTTCAAATATTCTCTTTAAAATTCTTTCACTTTATGCTTTAAAAATCAGCTGGCTTATCTGAATATATTGTACATTTTTCTAGCTAACAAAATTATAGAGACTACTTCAACCGATAATTTGTAAGTTCAGCACAAGTAACACTTTATACGTACATTGGCTTTATGAAATATGAAATATGAAAAACATTTATTATCTTCACTATATTGTCATACTCACATTTAATGCCACTGTTTTCATTTCAATAGTAGACCCTACTCTCTCTTGCTTAACGCAAGCCATTGCTCCAGAAATAATTCTGTCTTTATCTTACATCATCACTTTCCTACTCTCTATTGAATCATTCCCATCAACAAACACATATACTGGTATTTCTTCTTAAAATTTTTTTTTTCTGATGCCACTTTCTCTGCTAACTACTTTCCTATTACTTTGCTCCCCTTTGTAATAAAACACCTAAAATAGGTATTTTTTCCCCTCCTCACATGTTCTCATCATGTTTTCTTCCTCATCACCTGATTAAAAATGTTATCATCAAGATACTACCAAAGTAACTAAAGTCAATTGACTTGACCTATAGTTAGCATTTGAAGTAGTTGACCATACCCTTGTCCTTTTTATACTTCCCCACATTTCTTCCAAGACTTTACTCTCTCTGGTATTTACCCTACCTCAATGGTCATTCCATCTCAGTCTCCTTTGCTGGTTCCTTCCCTTCTCCCCAGTCTCTAATTTAGAGCATTTCCAGTCTCAGACTTTGGTCTTCTCTTTTTTTTTGCTCATCCTGTTGGAGATCTCATCTAGGCTCACGGCTTTAAAAATTAGTATATGAAGAAAACTTCTAAAGTTACATCTCCCACCCATAGTGCTCCATCAGATTGCAGAGCTTTACATCTAGTTGTCAACTTGACATCTCTAGTGGATGTCTAGTTGACCTCTCAAACTGAACATACTTCAGAATGGATTCTCGATTGTCCCTCCCCATATCTGTCCCAAATATAGGCCATGCCCCACTATTTTTCCAGTACTTATGCCAACATAAGTGGAGTCATCCTTGAATCCTCACTTTCTCTTACAACCTACATCCAGTATGTCAGGAAATTTGTTGTCTCTAACTTCAAAATATATTCAAAATCCAAATATTTTGCACTACCTATGATCAAAATTGATTCCCAGGATCACAGTAGTCTCCCAACTAATTCCTATACTTGTATTTTTGTCCATTAGAGTCTATTCTCAACACAAGGGCCAGAGTTTGTTGGGAAACACTCTCAGAATTAGTACCTGTTGAGGCAGGAAAGTGGTGAGAGGGGAAGAAAAGGAGCATCTTTGGGCAAATGGAAAAGTTGGGCTACTGTAGAGTCTCAGAAAAGGTGGCTCTATCCCACAGGAATCTCTGAAATGGCCATGGTCCTTCTGAGTGGTCTCAAGGTAGTGGGGATCAGCAGAGTCCCTAGTTCTCCATTAACCACACGTTGACTGTTGGCTGCGCTCAGAGACGGAGTGAGACTTGGGTGAGCAGGCTCCCTGCAGCAAGCAGAGGAAAGTGTCACAGTTGGAAGCTATCAGACAGTGGCACAATCAGCAAGTGTATTATACATCCTCTAGTTCTGAAGGAACATGTGGTTGGAGCATCACAGTTTCAACCACACAACCAGTTGAAAATCACTGAGCTTAAGAAAATAATTAGTTGGATAAGCGACTGCCTTCGGCTCAGGTCATGATCCTGGAGTCCCTGGATCAAGTCCTGCATCTGGCTCCCTGCTTGGCAGGGAGTCTGCTTCTCCCTCTGACCCTCCCCCCCTCTCATGTGCTCTCTCTCATTCTCTCTCTCTCAAATAAATAAATAAAAAATCTTAAAAAAAAAAAAAGAAAATAATTAGGAGCCCGGTGATGGGTATTAAGGAGGGCACATATTTCATGGAGCACTGGGTGTTATATGCAAACCGTGAATCATGGAACACTACATCAAAAACTAATGATGTACTGTATGGTAACTAACATAACATAATTTTAAACAAATATACAAAAAAAGAAAGAAAACAATTAGGAGAGTAAGTAGGTGGAATTTGCCTAAGTTCAAATTTGAGAATAGAATATTGTTGGGTTAGCTATCTGACAAAATAGAAATTCCATCTCTTTCTTATGAACTTCAACTGCACTGTTTACAAAAATTGTGAATTGCAAGGTACTTTCATATGTAACATGTGATTAATGATTCAAGAGAGAGTAGGTCTCAAGGTGTCAAGTATGTGACAGGAATTTAATCACTCAGTGGCTTCAGGAAGGTTCCATTATTACCAGATATCTTTCTACTTTGTTTCTTTCTGCATGAAATCAGTTCCATTCATTCCTTTAGCTTATAATTTCCTTTTGTTTAAAAATATATGCACTCTGGGGCGCCTGGGTGGCTCAGTTGGTTGGGCGACTGCCTTCGGCTCAGGTCATGATCCTGGAGTCGCAGGATCAAGTCCCGCATCTGGCTCCCTGCTCAGTGGGGAGTCTGCTTCTCCCTCTAACCCTCCCCCCTCTCATGCTCTCTCTCTCTCATTCTCTCTCTCAAATAAATAAAAATCTTTAAAAAAAAAATATATGCACTCTAAAAAGGAAAACTCATTGAACCTTTTTGGTCACTACACCTCATTTTTTTCCTAAGCCATCTACATTCAGTAAAGACTGTTGACCCTTTATGTACCAGATGCTGTGTGACTTTGTGAGCTTACTGAGGGGAATGAATTTCTAAATGATTTCAAGGAACTCTACAATTCAGTAATGGAAAAAAAAACAACAACTGTAAAAGCCCATTATTTCAATGCAGCCTGATATGTGCATTGACAGAAATTTGCCCAGGGTCCTGGTCAAAGGTCACCAGAGAGGAATCCTGGAGGACAAGTAGGGTTAATCAGTTGGAGACTAGAAGTGCAGGTAATATTTCAGGCAGAAAAGGCTGTGTCTGCAAAGGTTAGGAGGTCAGAGAGGACACAAAACACAGTAGAACTTACAGGGGATCGATAGCCCTGGGACAGAGAGCCTGATGAAGGCAAACTGTGGGGAGAGGGAGGCTGGGGCCACAGGCAGGGAAGAGAGCGATTGTACTTACTCAACTGCTTTTCAAACTCACAGTTTCTTTAGTGGAATAGGGAGTATGCTTGGAAGGAAAAAATATGGAACACAAGAGCCAGAAATTGTGGTAGATTTTTTTTTTATTCATAGTTTACAACATATCGAAAGCATGCAAATCTTCCTTTCCTCTAATTTTCAAGTTATTTAAAAAGAGTGATATTTAATCTTTTTTTCTTGTGTTTGTGACTGTAGCCTATACAGCAAATTCAGTGAAATAGATTTTCTTCCCCTATAAAAATGCATACAAAATGGTGCATATTTAATTTCAAGGTGTTTCTAGATTTCCTAAAGCTTACCCATGGTTGCTTTAGGACACTGCATTAAGAAACCCAGATCTAGGGCGCCTGGGTGGCTCAGTCGGTTAAGCAATTGCCTTCGGCTCAGGTCATGATCCCAGGGTCCTGGGATCGAGTCCCGCATCGGGCTCCCTGCTCTGTGGGGAGCCTGCTTCTCCCTCTCCTCCCCACTTGTGCTCTCTATCTCACTATCTCTGTCTCTCTCAAATAAATAAAATCTAAAAAAAAAATTAAAAAAAAAAAAAAAGAAACCCAGATCTAGCATTTATGCATCAATATGATAACATTAGGGCCAGTATGGTTGCTCTTCCCCTCTGGCCTCAAATCTCTGCTCAAAGCACACAGTAATTTTTTTTTTAAGATTTTATTTATTTATTTGACAGAGAGAGAGCCTAAGCAGGGGAGCGTCAGGTAAAGGGAGAGGGAGAAGCAGGCTCTCCCCTGAGCAGGAAGCCCAATGTGGGGCTCCATCCCAGGACCCTGGGATCATGACCTGAGCCAAAGGCAGACACTTAACCAACTGAGCCACCCAGGCGCCCCTCAAAGCACACAGTATTAATTCTAGCTGCCAATTCATTCATGTGGTGACACCCAGACTCATGATGTACTGCATCACTCAACTTCTGGGCAGGGCCAGATGTATCTCTCACCCTGGTCATACAACCCCTTTATCAGTGAGTGTATAAACTTTCAGTGAGTAGAGCCTTTTCTTATGCCCACCGTAAATCACTCAGATGGTATTATAGCACTATTTCCTTCTGTTTTGTCCACACTGGATTTGGAAGCAAATGTAAAGACAGCTTAAAAAGCCATTTACCTGTTGTATATATAACTTCTTAAAACAGAAGCCCCTTCCTTTATAGTTATGAGGTGTCACAATGATTTTATTGGGGAGACAGATTTAATCAATGTCACTGAGGAACTTACTCTTTTGAACTTTTTCTCTAATTGGCCCTTGAAAGAGTCTTTGTCTTCATTTATTTCTCCTCTGCCACTTCTATAGGTTTAATTTATACCAGTGGATGCATACTCATTGGGTTAAATGCTTACATCTTAAAACAAAGCATAATATATAATTGTACAACTTTTAGATAACATGAAAGACATATTTTCCATACATCTTTTCCAAATTTGAAAAATATCAATTCCTTGCCCAATATTTTAATTACTAAAATGTGGACCTACACTAATAGAAATGAAAGCTGCTTAGGAAGTCTCCTACATCTACAAATGATTTCATCTATTCCTCAGTGAAAGGCAAGCTGGGAAAGTTTGGGAAATGCAAGAGATATGTTTTGACAATCATGTTTGCAAACCTCAGGAGTTATTGGGGAAGGAATTTGTTGCTGGGCTTTGGTTAACAGAACCTGCCCACTAGCTGAAATATCAATAAGAATAATTTATGTATGTTTTATTTTATTAGTTTGAGACAAGTGTCTGACTGTGGGGAAAATTGCCCATATACAGTGATTGTAAGGTCTCTTGAAAGCCTTTTTGGCCCCAGTTATTTTTATCACTAGTCATATTTTTCATATATTAGAGACATTGCTTTGTTAGGAACAATCTTCAGAAATCATTAAAGAACTATAATATGTAAACCTACTTATTAACCACAACTTATTAACTCATTGAAATTAATTTATTTGTCCATTTCATCCAGCAAAATTCCAAGGGCATAAACTTCATATTTGCATTCCTTCCAAGAGGAGTCAAGCACACTGTTTTACCTAAACAAAGACCCAAGGTGAGTTTTCTGATCCCTAAGGACATTTCAAGAGGAAAGTAAAACAAGAAGCAAAGTAAAACTTTGTTTATTCCATTCACATTTTTTTTTTCTTATTAGACCAGATCTTTGGCCCATTTTTGTATATAGATACAGACATAGATAGATAGATATAGATAGAGATAGATATGTAAATAGATAGATCTGCATATTAACTTTTACATGTATTCACTCAATATTAATTGACAATCAGAGACCTTCTTAGGTGCTAAGGATACAGTCATTTTCATTAGTCTCATGGAGCTTACACTAGGTGGTAAACCATATAATCACACATTGTTGTATGTTATAACCACAATATCACATTTCTGACTTAAAACTGTATACTTACATTAAACATCACATGTTAAGTTAATCTTCAAACCCAGAAATGACACATAAATTGACTACCAGTATACAGGTATCAGTTATATATCATCATTGTGTTGTAAAAATTACAAATTAACTTACAAGTTTCAGATATTACACTAAATAAGTAATTAGGTATTAGGGAACCCAGAACCCAGGAATGCAAATATAAAATTTTTGTTTTTATACAAATTAATAATTTAAGCTCCCATTCCTTTAGAAAAGCAGATTCTTAAACACAGGCAGTTTGGGGTCTTTTTTCCCCTAGGAGCTTGTCTGAATTCCGAATGATGGCTGCTTACATGGTACCAAAACATTGATTAGATGAGAAGTCAAGTGGGGGACAGTATGTCGGCTAAAATACACTTTATTTGTCTAACGTTAGCCACTCTTTCATGAATTATTTGCAATGTTTTAGGACACAGGAATGATTTCCCAGCTTGCATGCCATTCTAGAGCACAGAAATCTTTGGGAGGTTATCTTTGGCCCTATCAGCCATGTGTGCCTACAGAGCCATTTTCTCTTGACTGGGAATGGGAAGGGAAACAAAATTTCCCACTCATCCTGGAATCTTCAAATATATTTTGAGATTTCCACTCCTCCCTCCACCACTACCCCCATCTTCCCCTATTTTCCACACAGGGTCCTGACTTGCTTTTCTAGTATGCATGATTAGAAAAATGAAAGGAAAAAGGGAAATTACTGTTTTCTACTGTTTCTGAACAATGGCCAAACCAGGATGGTGATGTCCAAGAGAAGGGACACAAATAAAGCCACCCCAACCATCACTCCAACTTTTCTGCTATTATTTATGATTGTAAATGAGTTGTTTAGCTCTAAACTCCATTTTATTTACTTGTAAAATAGGAATAAGATTAGTACCTACCACATCAGATTGCTAGACAAATTTAATGAGATAACCAAAAACCTTAGTTTGGTGCCTACCACATAAAGAAAACTTAAGTCTGGTGCCTAGCACAAAATAAAAGCTTAATGGATGCCATCTATTATATCATTTTCACTCTTCTAGTATAAATATATACATATGTATATAAAATTTTTTGTTATAAAAACTAATAATTATTATAATTACTTATTATTTTTTATAGATGTTTGTTGGGTGCTGCTTTATCTTCGTGATATCTAGAGATAAGTTTCTTAACAGTAACGGTTCCTCTTCTATCCACCCTCACATGGGTTATTCTCACATTTGCATTTTAGAATTGTTTTTTGTGAACTAAATTAGTAAATCTTCTCAGTGGTAAACCAGAAGGGTTAAAATATTTAAATTCCAATATAGTCTGAATATACTGATCATTAAAATTATAATAATACAGTTAAATGATAAAAACATAAAACCTGGGGGGTGTCTGGCTGACTCAGTTAGAAGAACATGCAATTCTTGATCTTGGGGTCATGAGTTCAAGCCCCATGTTGGGTGCAGAGATGACTTAAAAGAATCATAAAGCTTGGAAAAACTTTGAGGAGTTTTTTTTTTTTTTTTAATCTGTTGCATTATCTTCGTGTAGGGCATCACGTGAAAACACTTTGCAGACAAAAGATGATCAAATCTTTATTTAAATACCTTTAGAAAAGAAGATGCAAAGTCTGCCTCATCAAGCTACTTCAGGGTCTAAAAACAAAATGCCTAAACTAAGGAGCCTCTGCTACTGTTCAAAGGTTGCTTTCTTTCCCCCTGAAAGGCAAGTGGAAACAGTTCCCGCTCTGAATGCAAGAAGGTATGAAAGCAAAATGTGTTGTTCCCATTATTAAGCACACTTTCTAAATTCTACCTAAACATTTGCAACTAATAGAAGATATTTTAAGACCTATGGTTTGAATAATTACCTTTAACAGTAGTAAATGTTAGGTCTCTTCAATTTCTTAGCTGTGAAATTTTGTGAGTCACTCACTGCGTGTAACTCCATACACTTATATCCTTTATTTTATAGATTTTCTGAAAACTAACTTCAATTATTCCTTTCTTCTGAATTATATTTAATATAATTAAAACAGATATCATTCTTCTTTTCAATATGACATTTTCCACCCTATATGACTCAAAAATGTACTGCTTTTAATATAGCTAGTGATATGTCGGAAACAAAAACAACTAGACCATTACATATACAAATATCTAAATGGTCAGTTTTATTTTCCTCTTGGAATCCACTAACAAAGAGGATAATTACAGAGGCAACCAATCTAAATTAAAAAGAAGTATTTTGTTGGGAAAAAAGAAAAAGACCCAAGATTGAGATATATCCCAACTTATGAGCTATCTGATCTCATTAACATCTTCTAATTTCAATTTATTTGCCTCAAAATAACATATATGTTTCACTTGTGTTACCTTTTCATAAGATTTTAAGATGAATTTCAGTTTAGACAACAAATATGAAACATGCACAACTCTGATCTTCACTATTATTGTTATGACTACATAAGTACTCTACCCTTTTTCAAATATATATACTATATACAAAAATTATCTTTATGAAAATTCAAACAATGGCCCATTCTAATTTCAAAGTTTAAAAAAATACTTCCTCTAACAACTTCATTAAATAATCTAGAAAATACTTTATATGAGTGATGATGCTTCTTCTGCAAATAACAGGACACACAAATCAAAATTCATTATCTCATTTACAGAAAGTCTCACAGTAATAAGGGAGCATCCTTGCTGGGCCATGGTGTTACTATTATTCACTGTATGATAAGTTTAGTGTCAGAGTTCTATGGTAAGGCATTGTCTAATGGGGGAAGTAACAATTTCATTTGCCAACAACGTTCTCTTCCCATCTGTTGACCAATATTTTGTCACATGCTTTATGTCAATCTAGTTATTCGTAATGGCAATGGAATTATCATAATTAGTTATGCTGGGTTGTCCAATGAAATAGCCAGTAGCCCCATGTCTCTATCTGAACAAATTGTGTTTCTATCTACCAAGGAATATATAAAGATTGGATATAGGTATACAACATGCTATATCTGCTACATCATTTTTTTGAGGAACAGAGATTGCCACATCATACAAACCTTACTCCCAGCATTGCATATTCTGTATACCTCTCCCCTGCACTATATTTTAGTTGGCAAATGGAGAAGTGGCAGGGAGAATATCTGTGAATTAGAGTTGGCTCTATAAATTGGACATATGACAGCTACTTAAAACTAAAAATTAAAAAAAAGACTGAGAAGGTAGAATAGAATAATATGAATGAATTATATCACTCTCCATAGCAAAATAATTATATCTGTATTTTAATTTCTGCAACCAAATGCATGGCTTTGCTTTAATTTTGCCAGATATCAAATGAAAACATATTTTATATTTAGGAAGTATAGCCTATTGTTTAGAACTAATGGTCTGCATTATCTACAGTGAGAAATTTGTAAGAGTCCAATGAAAATTGAGTTCCTACATAGTTCACTCCCTTGTCTTCAAGGCAAATTACCTATCTAACCTGAAGAAATGTGATTCCCAATGCATTCCAGCTCACGTGTAGCTGTCTCTATAGCTTCTCTTGCTGCTCCACTATGCCCCTCTCCACTAAAGGGAAAGAACCAACTAGGAATATTGAAATAGTCCCCAAATTCTACTTAACTGTCCATGTTATTAAAAAGTCCAAGATGGGAGCGCCTGGGTGACTCGGTTGGTTGAATGTCCAACTCTTGGTTTCAGCTCAGGTCACGATCTCAGGGTCATGAGATTGAACTCTGTGTTGGGTGTAGAGCCTGCTTGGGATTCTCTCTCCCCCTCTCTCTCTGCCCTTCCCCCCACTCACATAGGCACGCATGCACACGCGCTCTCTCTCTAAAATAAATAAATAAATAAAATCTTTAAAAAGTCCAAGATGAAGAATAATGGCTTGATAATCCATTAATATAAATGGAACAACAAATGTTGGTTATGTTAAGGTTATAAAAAAAAAAAACTGAATGGAAAAAAAATTGAATGGAGATTACAGGAGAAAATGTTAGAATGCTTTTTGGTAGCTGAGATAAAGGATGTTCTCTCTCACACAGGAAAGAATAGCAGGGCAAATATACTTCTCAGGTCACAAAGCACTAAGGCAATTTACTTCTGTCCATATTTTTATCAATGGTCCTTCATCTATAATCCCTGACCTCTGAGAAATTTTGGGTTTGGTGCATTCTCTCCCCATCCTGAAGGTCATGCTCTGTTCTATTTGCTGTGTCTGAAATAGCTGTGTGCTTTCATCCTAAATTCATGCTTTGGTCCTAGGACCATCTAAGCATCTGATTAAGTCCATCTTTTATCTCCCATCTCAGTGGCTTTAGACCTTTGTCCTCCTCTTTCTGATGTTCTCCACACACTCTGATTGATACAGAGGAGCAAAGTTGGCTTTAGAGCCCTGAGTGGGACAGGCCTGGCCTCCCTGCACTCTACTCATATCTTGCCAAAAGAAGTCTGGTCTCTGGAGAATGATCAACCATTTTTCAAACAGTGAATTTAAGCTTTTCATTTATTTTGTGTCTTTCTTTCATGCGTTGTCACTAATTAAAATAAAAAAAATAACTAACCAAAAAGGCTTGAGGGTGTATTATATAGGTCACAAGAATGAATAAATTCTAATATTTAATAGTATATATGTTATAACATAAATCGATCTCTCCTTTCATTTTATGTTGTTAGATATTTTAAACTGTATTTAGGTTGGCTTCATTAAAATCCATTTACAATTTGCATTTTCTTTGGTAATTATCTACATCCCAAAATGAGACTCAAACTACATATTTTACATATTTGAAGGATCTGGATGTTTTGTTTTATATGTATTTCTTTAATTCCTTAATTAAATCTGAAATCTTGTTTCTAAGTCAAAATATGTGTTTGTAATTCTAAAGTTTTTAAGATTGCCTCAGGTAGTCATCATTCTTTCAATATTATCCTCCTCATCCCAGTCAGCTATCGTAAAAACCTTTGTTGGTTTTATGATGTAGCAGCATACAAAAGACCATGGCTAGGAACAGCTTGAAGGCATAGGGGAAAGGACACTACATCTGAGTCCCAGGTTCAATAATAACTGGGTGAATTTAGGTCATGTCATTTAACTTTCCGTTGTCTTTGTTTCCTCATTTACAAGACTAGAGCTCCCATGGTTCCTGTGTAGAAGGAACCATTCTCCTTCCTGACACCAGCTGCTGAAGGCAGCAGATTTTTTTTCATGACATACAGATCACACAGCCTTGAGGGGATTGTGGGCAGAGAGCCAGGATTTGTCAGTCTTCTGTGGTAAGGGACTTAAATTGGGAAGAGCTGCTTTTCCATTTAGTGTGCAAATATGGAGTGTTGGTGTCTCAGTAGTTCCCATTTCTTGGCCCTGTGTTCACCTTGTCTTAAAAGCCCTGAGTCTGGAGTGACCTGTTTTTGGCTGGCATCTGGGGGTTTCCACTAAAAACACTGGAGTGTTTTTGTCAAGATGATTTCAAATTTCCTTTCATTGTTTAAAATTGTATGATGTAACAATGAAAATACAAACATTCCAACTGAAAATACAGACAAAGGACTTAAATAGACTCTTGTCCAAAGAAGATATCCAATGGATAATAAGCACACTAAAAGATTTTCAGCATCATTAATTACTAGGATGATGCAAGTCAAAACCACACTGAAATAACACTTTACATCCAGTTAGATGATCATAATAAAAAGAAATAAACAAGTGTTGGTGAAAATATGGAGAAATTAGAACCATCATGCATTGCTGGTAGGAATGTAAAATGTGGAAAACAGTTTGTAGTTTCTTAATACACTAAACATAGAATTATCATGTTAGTAAGCCATTCTTCTCCTGGGTTTTTATTCAAGAGAATTCAAAACAGGTACTCAAACACAAACAACAAAAACTGGTACACAAACATTTATAATGGCCCTATTCACAATAGCCATAAGATGGAAATAATCCAAATGTTGGTCAATGGATGAATGGATGAACAAAATGTGTATATCCATATGATGCAATATTATTCAGCCAAAAAAAGGAATGGAGTACTGACCTATACTACAACATAGATGAACATCAAAAACAGTATGCTAAGTAAAAGAATCCAGACACAAAGGGACATAATATTGTAAGATTCAATATATATGAAATATCCTGAATAGACAAGCCCATAAGGACAGAAAGTGGATGAGTAGTTTCCATGGGGTGAGAGAATGGGGAATAATTGCTAATGGGGTGTGAGGTTTTCCCTCCGCAGTGGTGAAAAAGTTCCAGAACCAGACAGAGATGACGGATATACAACATCACAAATGTACTGGTTGTCACTGAATTGTACACTTTAAAATGATAAATTTTATGTTATGTGTAATTTAACACAATAAAACAAATTATGACTCAATTTACACAAAGTAGAAATTTACATTTCTACTAAAGCAAGATGTCCTACCACATGTGGGAAGAGAAATTCCATTCTTATCAGCTACTTGCAGCAGTTGAAAAGGGAATTTTTTTGTTTATATATTTTTGTGATTTAAAGAAACAGCATTTCAAGGCATAATAAAAAATAACACTCTGGGGTATTAATTTTCAAAGTTTTAGGCATGATCTTCAGTCAATCAAATTTTTACCTCTTAGCTCCATGCTGCTCTGTTCTAAATGTTAAATTACCCTCTCTCTCTTTTTCTTTCTCTTTCTCTCTCATTATTGTCATCTCTGTTCTCAGGGATATGCTGGGCTTTCTTACGGTTTTGCACAAACACAATTATCTCTCAGGTATAGCAGGGATTTTGTTGTTGTTATTTTGTTTGTAGCCAGTGTTTGTCACACACTACTGTGCATCAGAATTAAAGAAAAATTTTTCTCTAAATGAAAATATTTGGCAGATAGTGATACAACAATGGGTTTTGGCTCCCTCACCACATTCTCATGTTTGTGAAAATTATCACACACACAGGTTTGGCTGTAATCATGTAAGCAGCTGAATTAGATAGAAGGTAGGTTTTATTTATTTATTTTTTTTAAAGATTTTTTTATTTATTTATTTGACAGAGAGCACAAGTAGGCAGAGAGGCAGGCAGAGGGAGAGGGAGAAGCAGGCTCCCCGCAAGGAGCCCGATGTGGGACTCGATCCCAGGACCCTGGGATCATGACCCGAGCCGAAGGCAGTTGCTTAACCAACTGAGCCACCCAGGCGCCCCCGGAAGGTAGGTTTTATTTTATCTACTTTAATAAATCACACACATGTATAGATATCTAATAGTTACAACCCTGGTGGTAAACTTGGGTAAGAAAAAAAAAAAAAGTTTTTTCTTTATTTCTTAAACTCCAATTCAGAGCTACTTGCTTGCTTCTTGTGGTCAATTGAATTTAGTCATTTCTGGGTTTAATTTCTATGAATGCAGTGATCAATTTCTCATTTAATTCAGGCCTGTGGTTCAGTCTTATTCTGGTTTAAAATTCCCCGTTTGTTTACTAGAACTCATCCAGCAATTCAGTAATGTGGCAGGATACAAAATCAATGCACAGAAACCACTTGCTTTCTTATACACTAACAACGCAACTGTAGAAAGAGAAATTAGAGAAACGATTCCATTTACAATAGCACCAAAAACCATAAGATACCTTGGAATAAATCTAACCAAAGAGGTAAAGGATCTATATTCTAGGAACTACAGAACACTCATGAAAGATATTGAAGAAGACACAAAAAGATGGAAAAACATTCCATGCTCATGGATCGGAGGAATAAACATTTTTAAAATGTCTATGCTACCCAGAGCAGTCTATACCTTCAATGCCATCCCGATCAAAATTCCAATGACATTTTTCAAAGTGCTGGAACAAACAATCCTAAAATTTGTATGGAATCAGAAAAGACCCCAAACCACCA
>NC_138371.1:82093560-82123500 GCF_054177405.1 Leptonychotes weddellii | reverse complement strand
TTATAATAAAAAAATAAAATAAAATAAAATTCCCCATTTGTGCCCCTGTATCTGGGTTGTTCTACATTTCTGGTGGACTCTGCACCTCTTCTCACATGCTGTCGCCACTGGTGAGCGGCTCATCTCTGCTTGGCGCAGGCGGCACCTACAGATGGCTTGGGTGGAGGCTCCCTCAGGGAAGCAGCTCTATCTCTCTAAGCCCTTACTAGTGATCCAGCCCACAGCTTTTTTTTTTTTTTTAAGATTTTATTTATTTATTTGAGAGAGAGAGACTGAGAGAGAGAGCACATGAGAGGGGGGAGGGTTGGGAGGGTCAGAGGGAGAAGCAGACTCCCTGCCGAGCAGGGAGCCCCATGCGGGACTCCATCCAGGGACTCCAGGATCATGACCTGAGCCGAAGGCAGTTGCTTAACCAACTGAGCCACCCTTGCGCCCCAGCCCACAGCTTTTAACAAAGTATTTGCCTAGTTGAGCCACAACGGAGTAAGTTGAAAACTTCAGCATTCCCCAAGAGCGCAACATTCAGAGGGCCACCTCCCCTTCTGCCAGCGTGTCTGGGGTCCCTCTACTGCTCCCTCACGCCATCCTTGGGGCTTCTGCATGTGGGCCCCATTTGGGAATACCAGACAAGAACCCAGGTAGAGCAGCCCCTTCTCTTATTTCTCCTCACACTTCAGGGGGAACTCTGGTATGGTTCCAAGCTTTTACTGCTCAAATGAAGAGGGCATGCAGATAACTCAGTTTGAAGGAACAGGATATATGTGCAAAGGTTCTCAAATAGGATGACCATCTCCCACCCAGTCCCAGCTAAATAAAAGTGCTCAGAACATTCTTTGCTTCTTTCCTTTCCCGTTCTTCCTTTCTTCATGTGTTTTCAAGAAATATGCAAAAAATAGATTAGTAGCAAGATTGCATATTTACTTCAGTAAATATAAGGAATATACAAGGAAATATAGATTAATTTCAGCCATATAAGGAAATATAGATTAATTCAGTCATATAAGGAAATATAGATTAATTTCCATAGCTATCTGATTTTTATCACATGATTCTACCCAAATAAGCCAGGACAGAAACAACAACAAACAAACAAAACAAACAAACAAAAAAAACTCTAATCCAGTAAGATTAGTTTGAATTGTATTTAAATCTTTTTAGGTGACCAGTAAGGCAATATTGTTTGTTTGGTTTTTTTTTAAAGATTTATTTATTTGACAGAGAGAGACACAGCGAGAGAGGGAACACAAGCAGGGGGAGTGGGAGAGGGAGAAGCAGGCTTCCTGCTGAGTAGGGAGCCCGATGCGGGGCTCGATCCCAGGACCCTGGGATCATGACCTGAGCTGAAGGCAGACACTTAACAACTGAGCCACCCAGGCGCCCCCAGTAAGGCAATATTGGATAAAATTTCAGAACTTACTCTCACTCGCCTGCTCTCTCCCCAGTGGTATCTGGGTGCAAGGAGGTGGGGTATTGCTTCCAGGGCCTGGTCTTTGGGAAAGAGATAAAGGTCTCTGAGTCCTGTAGTATCCCCCCTACCTTCATCCCCGCCCCTCCATCCCTGGCTTTCCCTCTGAAGTATCAGCTGCTGTTGTGTGAGTGGTCATACGTAGCCTCTCCTGCTAAGCCACCCGCCACCCGCTTCTGCTGAAATCCGTGGCTAGGAAAAATCCTCTCTCAGTTTAGTCAAGGTGCTGGCAGCCATCCTTGAGAAAGTGAACACATCCTGGCCCTCCCTGTTTGTGGAGCCAGCTGGGATCTGAGTGTGAATCCCAAACTGCCCCAGGCCAAGGTACAGTTACAGAAATTCCTTACCTGGATGCAAGAACTTCCAGATCCCACCACTGTCCACGAAAATTGCAAGGCAACACTGAGTGAGACGAATACAAGTCCTCTCTGTGCCTGACTATATTGTACAACCAAGGTTTTTCTACACGGCTGTCCTTGGGGACATCTGAGCTGTCCTACCATGCTCACCCTGCCAGGACACCTGAAGAAAAATTGGTAGAAGCTTCTGGGGTCTTGGCATTCCTCTAAATGAAAGAAATTTATCCCCCACTCCATATACCTGACTCCCTGACTCTTCTGCTCTGTCTCCTGTCACCCCATTAATCTACCAGGTCTGTAGGTGGTGGTGGATATTACTCCATTTCTCTTTGTTGGAATGTACCTTAGGTAAAATTCAGCAACCACATTCTCCAGGCCTCTGCATCGTATGTTAAATGGTAGATAAAAGAAGTTCTCTTGAAACAGCCTTGCTTTTAAACTGTCATTATACTGTCTCAAAAATACTCTATTAGGTGGCAGAACTTGAATATGAACTCTTTCTG
The DNA here is from genome assembly GCF_054177405.1 of Leptonychotes weddellii. NCBI lineage: Eukaryota > Metazoa > Chordata > Mammalia > Carnivora > Phocidae > Leptonychotes > Leptonychotes weddellii. Next base: position 82,121,173 of record NC_138371.1, on the reverse strand, counting down.
CCTTTTGGTGGAATAATCCTAATACTGCCTTGCCTTGATCTGCCCCAACCTGCATGCCCACTTGAGCATGGACACTTTTAAAAAAAATTATCCAAGACATGGACATAGGTTACAGAGATTGCTTGATGTCCCATCAGTCTAATGCTGAGCACTGAGTAGGGAAGGTAACATGACTGAGGATTAGCTTGTTTTCTAGGAGTGGTTGTCTTCATTAAACTATCTGTTTGCTGTTGATTAGCATACTTTACAGCTCTGTAAGGGCAGAGGTTAACTTGTAGAAAACTGGTATCAATGAAATCATTTCTTGTTTGGGAGCACTACAGCTGATCCTTGTTCAGGCAATGTAGAAATTCTATCTATCTAGAAGAAAAAGTAACTGCATATGTTAGAGTTGATTGCCATACGTGACATTAATCAGTTTTGTATCTAGTTGCAAATTATTTTCAGCGTTACTGTGACTGACAGATGACATAAATCTTCATTTCTTGAAATCCGTTTTGAACTTCTTTTAACATCTTACTGGTTCCCCTATTAATGAACTGAGTAAAATCTTTGACACTTGTTTGTTTACAACCTTTTGAAAAATGTACTTTAACAATATTCACAATATGGGATGGAGGTTGATGAAGAAGTATGGAAAGAGACTTTTAACAATACATCTTTATACTTTTGGGGGTTGCATGTTTATTTGTCACTTAAATTGCACTTAGAAATAAGTTACAGAACAGAAAAAAAAAATCTTTAGGGCAACATACAGGCTAAACACCAGAGCTCCTCAAAATATGTGGAAATAGGTCATTCACGGCACTGAAGAATCCTAAAAAACATTGACTTTTCATCACTCTTGTTTAGCATGAAATTCAAAGCAAAATCTTCTTTGTTCAACCAAACATACTGTCTAAGTTCCCATTTTATCCTTTATGACATTTTCTTTTTTTTTAATATATTTTTTTAAGATTTTATTTATTTATTTGAGAGAGAGAGAATGAGAGACAGAGAGCATGAGAGGGAGGAGGGTCAGAGGGAGAAGCAGACCCCCTGCCGAGCAGGGAGCCCGATGCGGGACTCGATCCTGGGACTCCAGGATCATGACCTGAGCCGAAGGCAGTCGCTTAACCAACTGAGCCACCCAGGCGCCCCCTTTATGACATTTTCTAACTGGAAGTTGTGTTGAGTAAATTGATGAGTGCATCTCTGCTTGAAACCATCTCAATATACGATTTCCTTTAGAACATCTATGTAGTATGTTGGAGGAGGCGGATGTAAAAAATGTTTAATTCTGAAAACAAAATATAAGCCATTTTCTCAAAAGTTGTATAGATTTTCCATAATTATTATGTGAAAAATAAAAAGATAATTGAACAGTCATATGAGGTAGGTCTGTGTATGGAAACCAAGTAAATGTATAGATATAGATGCAGAAATAGATATAGATATAATACTGACCTTGTAACAAATTCAAATATTCTTTTATCTATCTATCTATCATCTATCTATCTATCTATCTATCTATCTATCTATCTATCTATCTATTTATCATCTATCTATCATCATCTATCATCTATCTGTCTATCTATCTATCTATCTATCTATCTATCTATCTATCTATCTACCTATCTATTTACTATTTATTTAAACAAGCTGGCTATCTTTGTTTTGAAAACCTCCAATAACCTATTTGGGTTATTTTTGCCCACTGCAATAAATATCAAGATAATCTGAACTAATTGAGATAAAATAAGGCAGAGTCTTGTGGAGAATACATAGCCCCTTTCCCTTTAATACAGTCCACCAAAATTCTTTGTTTTTACACTTACTTAGATGCCAGTGTGCAATCAGAACAACTTTAAAGGAGGAAGAAAACACAAGAGGTGAAATGCTTGGGTAGGCAGCCACTACAGAGTGAGTCTAGGATGTTAATTTCAACCATAGATGATCAGAGAGCAAGAAGACATTTTGGGGTTTATACTTGATGTTCTTTGTGAAATCATTCATTATGTATAAAATTATTTTTTCTTAAGGCTGTTTAAGATCTTTATCCCCTCATTTGGGTGAAATTGTGATTTCGGGTATTGTGAGGTATGGGAGTACCATACCCAGCACATACCCACACATCCATCTGCTCTGCAGCACCCCTTTTCTTGTCATTCCTGTGCTCAAAGTCTGTTGCCTTAACTCAGGGTTTTTGTATATTACTACAAATAATTTCTTTGCATGCTTATTTGCTCTTCAGCTTGCCATTTTCACTTTATATCTACCTATCTGATTACCACAGTTGCAAGATGATGGATTGAACATGTTACAGCCTGTCTCCCTTATGTTCCTGGTCCCTAAAAATGGTTTAAGAAATGGCAATAAATCCAACATTACAGCAAAAAAAAGACAAGGATGTAGTTCATTGGCCCACATATTATGAGAACCCTTGGAAGTCCAAAATAGTTGAAAGAGAATTAAAGAAGAAAATGACCACTGAGAATGCCTGAAGATTATTGCTGCAAAAAGACAGAATTGGCACCAGAGAATGGGGCAAATCTGAAAATGTTTGTGGTCACCAGGAGCTCAGAGGGCTCAAAAGCAACCACCAGACTAGCCAGTTGGGTGTTGCCCCTGCAGGAGCAGACATATCTCTCTCCTTGCCTATTAACTACCACCTCACCGTGATCCAGGTGGCAACTATGAGGGGGGTCTAGGTGCAGAAAGTACAAGAGTTAGAGTTAGATACACATGCATGAAGCTCCTTTTTAAAAATTAGTTTATCATACTGGGGCACCTGGGTGGCTCAGTTGCTTAAGCATCTGCCTTTGGCTCAGGTCATGATCCTGGTGTCCAGGGATCGAGCCCTGCATGGGGTTCCCTGCTCAGTGGGGAGTCTGCTTCTCCTTCTCCCTATGTGTGCTTGCTCTCTTTCTCTCTCTCTCTCAGATAAATAAATCTTAAAAAAATAAAAAAAATAGTTTATCATACCTTATATATGTAGACATTAGGTCTATATGCCCCAGTGAGTTTCCTTAGATAGCATAGGAAGTTCAATTCTATTCAATTCTTTTCCTCCCAACATAGGGCAAAGACAGATGAAGTGTATAAAGAGAAAATGAAACATGGCCCAGAAGGGTAGAACAGTGGGTAGCAATAAAGCTCTCCCCTTTTTATTGCTCCTGATTTGAAACTCAGCTGTAGTAGAATAAAGAGGATCTAAAACTTAATTTTGCTTCTGTTTTGAAATTTTTATTTTATTATGTTTACTATTACCATTTGTGGTGATGTAGAAGGTAGATATCTTTTACCATTTAAATATCGGTTACCTTAAGATTTTATAAGAGCATTTTAAATCAATGCAATGTCATTTTCACGGAGCCATGCCTGAGAGTCAGAATAATATTTGGAATTAATGAACTCCTCCCTCAATCCCCAATTGTCACCACTTTAGAAAATAGGTATCTTTCTGTAATAGACTATGTTTACTGAGTTGGAGCTAAGAAACAAAGTAGTAAATCTGAAGAGTTAATCAACAGTCCCTCTCTGCCTCCCAAATTATCTTCATTATTTCAGTAAGTTCCTCAATGTGCTCTTGGCAAATGAGTCTTCCTATGTTTTCTAGAATATTCTAAAAACTCATGAATTGCTATAAAATGCTTATTGTAGACACTTTAAACAAATGTACAGAAATAACTATGATAAACCAGCAATGTGTGATGAATGACCTTTCAGATTTAGCACAAATGATTGATAAATGAAGGTAAGAAAACAGACTTTTCTAAGGAGCTCACATGGGAGATGCTATACAACTTAGGATCATCCATCAGAGAAGACTGAGCTGGCATTAATTTTAGAAACCCGTTAGTATAATTCTTCAATTAATTGAATAAATAAACTGAAATTTAGGGTAATTAAGTGATATATGGAGTTCTGCAGTTGGTGGCAAAATCAAGACTAAAACCAAGATTTTCTCACTCTCAGTCCCATGTTTTCTCACATTACACTAAATCACAACAGAAAAGTGATTGATGAGCTATGATTATTTAATCCGATCTTCCTTGGTTTGAAAACAACAATTAAATTATTTTATTTAAGCCAACTGATAACTGAAGGGAGCAAATCCAAACTTAAAAATATTGAAGGAAGTTACTATTCAATCCATTATGAAGTTAATAAATATATCTAGAAAATATGCTACATATTACTAAGGAATTCTATGAGGGGGTGTGGATATTTTTCTGAAGTGTTTATTAAAGCAGTACAACAACTACCAAATAAATATTCTGAGAGCAAGGAGTTCTAATTTCAAAGGAAGTTTATTGACTTCTATTCAGTTTCTTACAGGAAAACCTTGGGAAAGGAGTATTTAAGAATTTGGTGGATGAGGAAAATTGTAGAACTGAAACAGAAGTGGAAATTTAAGAGGTTGAGGAGAAATAAGATTACAAATTTACTATAAGAGGTAGTAGAACTTTATAATTTCTTTAAAATTTTGCCCAGGTCTGGCCATGTTAATGACAGTTGACAATTACTTTAAAAGTGTCTGTTGCTCTTATTAGATCATGAGAGGTAAAACTTACTCTCTTTAGAAGCTGCTTTTGACTTTATGTTTGTGAGTCTAGTGAGGACTGAGATTACCTGCAGCCTCAAAACTTCACTGTCTGGACTAAAAATGAAGGCTGCCTCCATCAGCATCACTTTATTATTTATTCTGGAAAATTCTTTCCCAGGAAGCGAAAGATATAAACAAGTAAATAACTCCATTGTTTGCTTCAGGATCTTCTCCTTAATTCAATTATCTAAAAAGAATGTCTTTGGGGCGCCTGGGTGGCTCAGGTCATGATCTCAGGGTCCTGGGATTGAGCCCCTTGTGGGCTCTCTCTGCTCAGCAGTAAGTCTGCTTCTCCCTCTGCCCCTTCCCCATGCTAGCGTGCTCTCTCGCTCTCTTGCAAATAAATAAATAAAATCTTTTTAAAAACTGAATAAAAAATAAAAGGAATGTGCTCAGTCTTTTCCCAGGACAACAGCTTTGTTTATTTAGGTAGGTAGCCTTGTCAGGACAATAGATTGCTCAAATGGGCAAAGAGGTCACTCGTCTGAAAACTGGTAACTCCGAAACACTTTTCTAAGACACTTACCTTGATTTGTCCACAGATCCTAAACCATTATATCAAAAACTGCACCCAGTCCAAATCAGATTCGGGCACTAAACACCTGACTTCAGCCACTGAAACCTTAAACCCTCGCAATAACTATTTCCCATCTTCCCGCTTAAAGAACTTAACCATCTCTTAAGTTGATGCTCTCCCTTACTCTAAGTTAATCAACTGAGCTTTCCTTGATCAACACTTTACTTTGGTGTTCTGTTCGGGGAGTTGTCATCTGACATTACTAATAGCAAAGAGAACTTTTTTTTTTTTTTTAAAGATTTTATTTATTTGACAGAGAGAGACACAGCGAGAGAGGGAACACAAGCAGGGGGAGTGGGAGAGGGAGAAGCAGGCTTCCCGCCGAGCAGGGAGCCCGATGCGGGGCTCGATCCCAGGACCTGGAATCATAACCTGAGCCGAAGGCAGACGCTTAACGACTGAGCCACCCAGGCGCCCCAGCAAAGAGAACTTTTAACCAAAAGAGTTGCAACTACTGTATTATTCAGAAGTTACATCCTAAAGTTTTTGCAAGGATGTTGATTTATTTTTCCATTATCACTTATTTGTTAAACAAGTTGTTATGTAAAGTATTTGTGTCAGAAATTATTGTAAGCAGCATTTTTTTCCTTCTCTCTGATGATCACTCCATAGGCATCAGTTAAATACAGCCGCTGGATGCTTCACCACCACCGAAGGGCTGTGAGACAGGGCAGCTTTGCCTGGCTTTCTCCTCCTTCACTCACTCCTTTGCTTAGGACTACTTTCCCCAGATGCAGTTGATACCCTGGCCATCATGCTGACTCTCAGCTCATTTCTTTGCTCCCCTCGGGGGCATGAAGAGTTCCTGTTGACACAAAAATAGATGCTAGGAGTTTTACTGAAGGCTTACTCCACCTGACTGAGCTGTGAGTTGAGTTTCCCTTGATGTGACCTCATTTCAGGCCATTGTTAGGGAGCCAGGTAAGGAACATTTCTATCCCTAATTCCAAATGTGAATGTAAGTGGGGGAGGGTAATCCCCTCACCCTAGGAATTTCCCTGAGCCTACAAAGCAAGCACTGTACTTCAAGGCAGAGGGAGGTGAGGGTGGCACACCTCTGACAAACTGCCTTCCCTGTATTTTATGTTCCTTCTCTCCACAACCCAACAAGATCAGAGAAGGCAGAATCAAGGCTGGCTTCACTGGCACATAACCCGTGCAGTTGTAGAGGGCCCCACACTTGGTTTAATTCCCTGTTGTCACTGTCTTGATATTTGTAATGACTTTTGATCAAGGGACTCTGCATTTTCATTCTGTAGATTGCACAGCTGGCCCTGCGCAGCCTTCTTCTTTATCTTCATTTTGTAGACACCATGCCCCTTATATAGAGCCTTATAATTCAGTGTCAAATATAAGATAAAGAATTCTCTAGAATTCTCTCTTGACAATCCTGTCTTTCTTGCTGCAAAGTATTGCTGCCTATCTCATTGAAGAATAAAAAATCCAGGTATAGGTAATGAAATTTGAACAACTCTCCCTTTTGAAGCCACATTTTAATAATTTTAACCCCTTGCTGATCCAAGGCAGAAGAACCCTGGGGCTGTTTAAGGAAAATGCCAGGTACATAGAAATTCAAAAGAGAAAGTCATGCTAGTATAATTTTAATTTTATACAATTGTTAAAAAACAAATAATTGGATTAAATATTGGTAATAAATATGAAAGTTTCATCTTTTGTAATAAATACAGATTAATAAAAATAAGATAAATTTTACAACAGAATTATGAAAATATATACAAATAGCTCATCAATATGTAAAATAGTAGTCAAGCTTGATTAAAGAAAAGAAAGGCAAATACAAGAAAATATTTATTTGCCAATCAATTGTAAAATAATCTTAAGGTATAAAAGTCCCTTCAAGATTGCCAACATCCATTCTCATCTGTTGCTGCCAGTGGAACTGACTACAATATGCATAAATAACCCAAACTTTCATGTCATTTATTCAATTTCATCCAGTAATCTCACTTGAAGTAATTTACCATAAAGATAGGTGCTGTCAAACAGTTATGTATAAAAATATTCACAGCAATGTTATCCATAGTGCAGACAGTATGACACTAGACATGTCGAAATAATCAGAGATGCAGTCCACAATTTATATATAAAGATGTTCACTGTAGTGTTATTCATAATAAAGACAGTTCCTACCTTTGTGTATAATGCCTTCTTGAAAATATGTATGTATTCTGAATGTCAGTAGGATGAAAAACAGACTTACATAGAATAAAGAGGTTTCTATTCCATGAGAACCAGAAATATCATAAATCTCTAATAAAACCTTGCCAAAGTTACAATTTCAGTGAAATACTTCCAGGTATCCTGCTTTATATTCTACTTTGTTTCAGTTTTATCTTGAGAATGATACTTTTTCTTATTAGTATCTGTGGTTGTTTCATTCTTACATTTGCACATAATAAAAAAGGAATTCTGAAATACAATAAAGTCCTCAATTAGTTGCACAAACTTGAAGAACCAGCATCAGATAAGCTAATGTTTTTGTTCATTACCTGATTTACTCATATTAAGGATTCAGTTCAGCATGTGAGAGGTGTTTTAGGGAAAGTAGCATATATTTTATGAAAGTTTGGATTTTTGAAAATGAAATATATGTCAAAAACCACCTCTGGTTAAAAAAAAATACAAATACTCAAAGTACTCAATATAAGTTTTGAAATAAGAGAATTATAAATAGTTTACAGGAAAGTCTTTCAATTCCTTGAAATAACGGAAGAGCTATTCCAAGTGCAAAACAGTTCAGTTCATGGTCTTTCTGGACAACATACACAAACCTGGCTATTTTAGGAGCAATTAGACTGTAGGAAGGAAACAGTTTTCCTCAACACTTTAGGATTCCTGGCTGAGTCTGAAAATTAAACTGACAAAGACAGATTCACAAGAGAAGAGAATATACATTTCTTTAATATAGGTTTATATGACACAAGAGCCTTCATAAGGAAATTAAAACCTGAAGAAACAGACCTGACTATTTTTATGCTGTCCTATATCAGTATGGTAGGTAAGACAGTGTGAGGTAAGTAGAGTAAACTGGGAAACTTAGCAAGACTTGTTTGTTCAGATTCTTCTTGGTGCCTTTTTGTCTTCACAGACAAGGATGCTCCTTTCCTCTCAGTATTAGGGGGGGACCTCTCACATGAGGGTTTTATGACCTGTCTCAGGAAAGAAGGGAGAGGAGAGAAGGTCAGAATGAGCTTTCTGCTTCTGCTATTTTCTAAAATTTCTTCAGCTTAAAGTATTTAATATGCCCAGGTGCCATATTTTGGGATAGTGTGCCCTGAAATCCATCAGAACATCATCCCAATGATGAGTGGGCCTGGCAGGTCATGGAAGAGACAATGTTCCTATAGACACCACATTCTACAACTTTCCTTCTTCACCCCTTTCCAACTCTACCCCTTGAGTAGAGTTGCAGGTTAGGTTTGTGATAGGGCTGGCATTCCCATGATTCAAGCTATTGGGCCAGAATTAAAGCAGATTTTTTTCTCCAGGGTCTGGTAAAAAAAAAAAAAAACTATATATAAAATTATATATATATATATATAACTTTGTATTAATACCACACACTAATAATAAGTCTTGGGTACAGTTAAGAAGACAAATCATAAATACATTGTAAATTACTGGAAGTTTTCCTTGACATCTCTATTTCCAGGATGTTAACATAAATGTCAAGCTCTTATATATTCCCTTAGCACTTCCTGTTATAAACAATACTATCAACTTTCTATAAATGTTTATAGTTCTCCTGATTTATTGTAAGCTTCTTAAGGACAGAGAATTTGACTGTGATATTTTGTTTTATTCTTAGCACCTAAAAGAGTAAGAGGAACATACAATGTGTTCAATAAGTATCTATTAAATACACAAATAAGTAAGTAAATATTTGTTGAGCAAATGAGTGATTGAGCTCCAGCTTGGAACTTCTGGAAATCTGCTTAAGATCAAGCACTGTGGTCTAAGACTTGCCATGATCCAATTCATGAATTTGCCATAATGAGCCCTGATGCTCCATGTACTATATTTCAGTCTGGCCAAATTAGCCTTGGCAGTTACATAATTCTCAAAATGAACCATACACATTCAGATTTTTTTCTTTTATAAATGCCTAGAGCTGATAAAAGAATATAATAGAAAATAATTATTTAATAAATGTTAATTTGCATGAAAATGTAGGGATGGAAAACTTTTCCTCTACCCTCTTTTTTTTTTCTTTTTTAATCAATAGTATGTGAATTAATTTGACAAAAGACAGGTTAATGGGAGAAAAAGCATACAAATTGATTTTATATTCTTTTTTTATGTATAGAGGGAATTCACAGAAAAGAAATGAAAAACACAAAGAAGTGGTTAGACTAGACAACATGTATACCATTTTAACAAAGGGATATAAATTGTGGTAAGGTAACTAAGAAATATATGGTAAATAAGGGTTTCTTAGTAAGGTTTGTGATGAAGACTAATCTCAGGGTCATCACCAGTCTTACTGGTATGGAAGAGTCAGCATCTTCACAAATAGAAATTTATGTCACAATCAGAAAGGAAATGTAGGCCCTACTTTTAGGCAGAAATGAGTGGAGCAAAGAATCTTCCTATGTGTACTATTTCTCAATTGCCCTCACCTCAAAATAATTCTTATGCCAAAGTAGCATCATTTTGGAGTGGGTGATTTTGCCTCCCATTTAAAATTCCCCTTTTGTGAACATTCTAGCATTTCCTAGTGTTATAGTTGCAGAAGATTGGGGTCAGTCCCATATCCTCCAAAAGAAATAATAATGACAGGGACATTATATTTTAGCTTCCAAAATCTCTCATTTATCTCTTTAGCACACTTGTTTACACTTGGTCTCCATAATCCAAGAGAAAATAATAGATATTAACTATTCCTAAAGTTTATTCTGGAGAAGTTTTGTGGATCAATAAATATGCTTTGTGTTGGAAAAAAAAGTTTAAGTCATTTTCATGGACCTATGAAGTGAGAAATGATTCAAAAAGAAAATAAAATTATACCTCTAAGCTATATTGGTTTATTTTTCTCTAAGCCTTACTACTATCTCAGTGTGCTGCATTTATTTCTTGAAAATTAAATTTCTTGAAGGAGAATGTCATTCCAGGCCTTTTCAGTTGGCCTCCGATATTTGCATATAATTGCCATTCCAATGAATATGGGTTTTGCTTAGCAATTAATCAGTGTCAGGATGCCTTCCATTGTAGAAAGTAATTCACATGCAGATAGTTTCCTTAACTTTCCTCATTGAATTCTACCCCCCAAAAATGTATGAAGCATCTGGATTTTTGACATACCTCTGTCTCAAAAGCTGAAGCAATAATGTTTTCATTGAAGAGATGTATAAAACACCTGGGGTGTTAACATTTAATTGAAACTTGTTTTTTTGAAAGAACAGAAATGAATTTGTACTTTGTCATAATTCATTTCCCTGAAGATGCATTTGCTCCACAGAAATCAGACAATGGAACTGTTGCCTCATTTGATTTTTAACCAAATGATCAGATTGAACAATATCTAACAAATATTAATGTGATTGTAATGAAAACAATAAAAATACAAATAAAAACTATCTTGTGATAAATGTATATTTCATTCAACAAAAGCATATATTGTGGATGTAATTTTTACTTTTACTTTTTTCAGTCTATAATACCACCTGGTGATATTCAAAGCCAAGTGTGCCCAGAATAATCTCATTGAATTTGGAAGAATGCAAATTATGTTATTAAACTCTCTTACATACAAACAAAACATGTAATGGCAAAGAACATTTTAATTGGTTAAATGTAGAAAACTTCAAGATGGTAGTCTTGGTAAATCATACCATTTTAGAGAGGGAGTCTTTCACATTTTAAATTAAAAAAATAATAAATAACTGAAGTTGTCAATCTTCTTTTCTATCTCCCTTGTCCATGACACTAAATAGAAGTTACAGAATCATACACAAAATTTTTGTACACAAAAATTTAACATCACATACCCATGAAATAATGTAATTTTTTTCATCTTTATTTCTGATGAGTACTTAGAATATGTACAGGAGAATTTTTTAAAGGTAAAATTATGACACAGAAATATAAAATGAATACATACCACAGATCTTATTTAGCACAATAATTAATGAGGGAACTGGCAAAGTTTTAAAACTGGTTCAAAGGAGAATTTGAAGAACTCAGTAGTAAAGACAAATAGAAATACTGAAGTGAAGGTGGAAATACATGCAAATTCGGCCAATATCCACAGGGCAGTGATCAATTACATTTCCACTGGATAAAGTTCATTTGCATTTCAAATGAAAATAATCACTTACATTACTATTAGTTTTCCACAACTTATGGAATTATAAAATACATTGAAGACCATGAAAGGCTAAAATAATCTGAGTGTTCTGGACAAGATACCAGTAATCAATTTTGCCCATTTGTCTTTTACAGTTTTTCTTGATTTATCAGTTTGAATATTTGCCATTTATTTATATGTTGGGCAGCAAGAATTCCTGTCCCCTCAAAGGTCCTTCTAGCTGGATTAAGAATCAAATTGACATGAGACAGACTAAGAGAGGAGAATCAAATTTAGTAGTATACATATGGGGAATCCACACAGACATGGAAATTCCAAAGGCGGTCAGGCAAAATGAGGTATATATGTCATCCTGAACTAAGGAGAAGGGAGTAGGAGTCAGGGACTTCAGGGGAAAAGAATATAATTCACAGGACAATAAGAAGAACAGATGTTTGGTAATTAGATGTTTGTCTTGTGATACAGATGGGTCACTCAGATAAAATTTATCTCCGCTAATAGAAAGACCCCCAATTTAGATTCTTCTATGTAGTTAAGGGAGAGGCAAAATTGTCTCTTGAGCCTGTATGGTCTTGATTGACTTCAACTCAGAATAATCTTCATACCAAAGTGGACAATCTTGGGGTGACCTGCTCTCAGCCCCTACAATACAATAAGTAACTGCAATTGATCTTTACCAAGGATAACTTTAAACTTATGATGGTGGGAAACAAAGGCAGAAGAAAAATTATTCAACTACCTTACTATTTAGAGCCCATAGAACAAGTCCTTTGAAACAGGCAGTGACATTCCTCTAGGGACTCAACTGCCTGGATGTTGACACTTTGCTAAGGGTAAAAGGCAATCTTAGCTCCACCCCCAGGATCCTGTTATTCTACTTTAATGTACAAAAAGTCCTTTAGAAACTTCCTTTATCTCTACCCCCCAAGATACATGTTGGCAATTGCCCTCCAAGCATATGACCCACTGATGTACATCTGAGGGGTCTCATGACTAAGGTTTTAGTTGATGGTAATAACTGACATTTTCCCAACAACAGCTAGCCCCCTCAAGGTCCTAGAAACATTGCTTCCAAAATTCCTTAGAAACTACGCTATCCCTAGCCCCCTCTCAACTTGAAAGTATATAGTGGGCCACTCCTCATGACCTCACTGCAGCTCTTTCTGCCCACGGGTTCTGTCCCCGTGCTTTAATAAAACCACATTTTTACACCAAAGACGTCTCAAGAATTCTTTCTTGGCTATCAGCTCTGGACCTCACCAACATTCCAAAACTACATCATTTGGCAACCCATTTGGAACCCCTCTCACTCTAGAGAGCTTTCTTTCTGTTCTCACCTTCACTTAATAAATTGTCACTTCACCCTTGTGTCCACGAGATTCATTCTTCCAATCCATGAGACAAGAACCCTGCAAGCCTGAAACACTTATATCCCACTTCACATGAGCACTTGTGTAGGTGTTTGGTCTTCCTTTATAATAATTTTTAATGTAATATGAGATAATATCATGAGTTGTATTAGGGTTAAATTAAGTGTTCCTAACATGATAAAGCATGAGATTCTACAAGTGTATGAACAAATTTATTTTGTAATTTATGATGTGGTTTATACATAGTTGAGTTTATATGTAAACTTTCATGTGAATGTCCCCCTGAAATTTTGCAATGTGGTAGCCTTGGTTTATTTGCCTAAATGCAAATTTCAGGGATAACTAAACCTTTTATCAGATTCTTAATGGGACCCCACAATTTCTCAGAGGTTAAAAACTTCTGCTCCAGAACAAAATTATTCTGACCTACTTGTCTGCCTGATATTATTTCATTCAATCTTTTGGACTATTTATAGTAGGAAAGACAGCTGGACTAGCATAGACACTGAAATATGCTGGCACGACAAACAGATTTATCTGAAAATCACCCTGGGAGCTCACACTGGGTTGTCTGGACAGTGAGCTATTTTGGAGAACCTTGATCTTCCCACTCACACATTATTTCATCAAAACTGGGTGCATCATAACTGTGTTTCTCACAGGACTGATGGCTTTTATCCCCAAGAAGGAGGAAGACCCGAATTGACCCTTACCAGACAACTCCTGAGAAGCACTGGTACCTTTACCCTATCTGTCCATCATGCCAGTAGTTTGATTATTTGCCAATTACCACATAAGGAAGGAGAGCAATGGGCTGATGGAGTACCTTTCCTGGAATGCAGATCCACACTACCCAAGCTTAGAGAGCCCTGCCTGATACCAGTCTGTGTGATGGTAAAGAGGATCAGAGGACTTGTGCTTTCTATTCTTGATGAACCTTGGTTGCCAAGTTCCTCAATAAAACCTATTCCTATTTCTCAACCTATGCCATAGGATGCTATGGAATTTTTGCTCAGTGTTAGGGAAATACAGTTGGTGATGCAAAAGGGACATAATTTTATCAGAGGTGTTGATTGTAAAGAGATAAAACATACCTTAATCACCATCATAATATATATATATACATATATATATGTGTGTATTCTCTGATTTTCATAATATTTATGAGCCTGCTGAAAAAAAATATGTGAGCTTTAAGGGTTCAGAGATACATAAACAAGTATGGTGAACTTGGGAGAGGTAGCAGAAACTAAGTGGTAGAAAGACTACAGGGTCCTTCTGTTAGGATCCACTATTAGAAAAGGAGACAAGTCTGGACATCAGGACTCAGCACCAGGGGTGAATTTAGGGAAAAGAATATTATGGGGATATCATTTGAATACATCCCCGACTCAGCCGATTTGGCAGCATGTGCACATCATGGGCAAGAAAAACTTATAAAACAAACAAACAAAAAGTAGTTTTACTTAAGCTTTGGGACCCTAGTGACTATTAGGGAGCAAAAATGTCCTGTCCCCTTCAGGGTCTTTTTAGTCAGGTGAAGAATCAAATTGACATGAAACAGATTAACAGGAGAGAATCAAAGTTAATAGTGAACGTATGGGGGATCCACACAAACATGGAAATTCCGAAGACAATGAGGCAAAATAAGGTATATATGTCATTCTGAACTAAGGAGAAAGGAGTAGGGGTCTGGGACTTTAAAGGGAAGGAATGCAATTCACAGGAAGATAAAAAAGAGGAAATGTTTGGTAAATAAATTTTTGCTAGGCCACTCAGAAACAATGGGATATAGAGGACTTTGATCAAACAGGTCTTCTTAGATTCTACCCTGTCTACCATACTAGTTTACACCATAATGTAGTTATCTATGGTGATAGCTCTCTTCCTGGAGCAGGCCCTCTATCCAATTTTTTTTTTTTTTTTTTTTTTTTTTTGGTATTTGAAGGGGAGGTAACAGAGCTTTCCCTGAATCTGCTGTTCTGATTGCTTTTTTTTTTTTTAAAGATTTTATTTATTTATTTGACAGAGAGAGAGATAGCGAGAGCAGGGACACAAGCAGGGGGAGTGGGAGAGCAAGAAGCAGCTACCTGCCGAGCAGGGAGCCTGATGTGGGACTCGATCCCAGGACCCTGAGATCATGACCTGAGCCGAAGGCAGACGCTTAACCATCTGAGCCACCCAGGCGCCCTGTTCTGATTGCTTTTTAACTCAAAATAATCTTCATGCCAAAGAGGCCCATCTTGAGGCAGGTCACCCTTGACCCCCAACATAACTCTGATGTAGTGACCCTATAAAAAGAATGGATCATAAAGTGATAGGAGACATTTTTCTTCCAACACTAGAAAATTATGCACAGGATGTTCAGAGCATTAGAAGGCATTTGTCAAATGCTCGAGATGAGTGACATTTGTGAGAACAGCAGACAGCAGAGGGAGATCAGTCACAAGATGAAAAGAAGTACAAGTGAGCTCGGAGCCATCACTTGGAGCAGCCCAGGAGCAGGGAGGGAGCAAGTGTCTGTGCTGTTCGATAACAGAATGCCGGCAGCTCAAGCTAGTGATGTCAAGAATTTCAAGGGCAATAACATAATTTGACCTGCCTACCCAGAAACATTTGCATGCATTGCCATATAAACAGGGGTATAGATTTTGACATCAAATTACTTATTATAACACAAATGGCATAATCCTTGTTGTATATATGTAACTCTTTCACTTCTTGGATGTATCTTAGGTATCTTTCCAAATCCGTATCTCTGCATTATCAGACTCTAGACTCACAGAGCTTTAGTTTGAAGCCTGGATTCTCAACATACTGAGAACACCCTCACTTTGGGCTTTGCACTTGTGGCTTCCCTAGCCTGGAAGGCCATTTCTCCATTTATATGGTTTATATCATTCTTTGAAACATATCTTTACTCAAATATCACGAAGCCCTCCCTTTAATACAGTTCTTTGTTCCTCTCTGCCTCACTTTTTTGCCCATCACTCTGTAGCAACTGGCCTTGCTTCTTTTTTCTTGATAGCACTTAGCTCTACTCACCTTGACATTATGCATTCATCATTTTTGTTTGTTTGTTTACCTTTCTTATTAAAATGTGAACTCCAGGAGAATAAGGACTTGGGGGGCTTTATTACCACCTTATTTCTCAATAGGTAATAAAGCCTCCCTAGAACTAAAGAAAGTTCTAGGGGTGCCTGGGTGGCTCAGTCATTAAGCGTCTGCCTTTAGCTCAGGTCATGATCCCAGGGTCCTGGGATTGAACCCCACTTGGGCTCCCTGTTTAGCGGGGCGCCTGCTTCTCCTTCTCCCTCTGCCCCTCCCCACTGCTTATGCTTTCTCTCTCTCTCTCTCTCAAATAAATAAATCTTAAAAAAAAAAATATGTTCTATCTTTGTTTGAACCATTTCATTCCAAAAGGAAGTTTCCAAATATACATATATTTTAATGAAGATGATGCTAATATTTTGTCCACTTGATCTTGAAGTTTCTAAGGGATTATAAAAACTTCTAATAAATTATGAGCTATTCATATCTGTAAATATTTTTGGAGGCTTAGCTTAAAGTTCTGAGCAAAGGGACCTCTGGAGTGCTTACTAAAGTGCCATAAATGTGCTCTCTGACTTGACATTATTTCACAAAATATATAGGCAAAAATGGAAGAAGAATTTAAAGAGTATACATCACCTTAAAGACCAAAGATGAGTCAAGAAATAAACATGTTTCATTTAATTAATTAATTAATTAATTAAAATTATTTATTTATTTTGAGGGGTGCAGAGGGGAAGGGAGAGAAAGAATCTCAAACAGACTCCCTACTGAGTGGGGAGCCTGAGGCGGGGCTCCATCCAACAACCCTGAGACCATGACTTAAGCTGAAATCAGGAGTCAGATGCTTCACCAACTGGGCCACCCAGGTGCCCCAAGAAATAAACATATTTTAAAGTCAAGACATACACATCACATTTATGGTCTCTAGCTCATTGAAAGGGGCAGCAGGAGACACTGTAATCGCTTCTTGAAGAAGACATGCCCTAACAATGTCATTAAAGAGATTACTGAATGCTCCTATAAATACTGAAAACACTTGAGAAGTAGTTATGGCTCAAGATTACAATTAGCATTTCTAAATGGAATAGAGTACGGGTAAGATGCTAACTTCTATAAACAAAGTATGAAATGTGACTACAATAATTTTAATTGCTATCACTTTTCCACTGAACCTTTTCAAAAGATACTTGAAGAGGTATGCCAACTTAAATCATCCAATTATTTGGAAAGCATTGTAAAGTACTACTTATGAAGAGCATGTAAAATAAATGAAATACAGATTACATATATTTGATTAATCCCCTACTTTCGTACAGGCAAGCTAGGAGTATATGTGCATGGGTGTGTTCCTCTGTGGGATACTGTTTAAAATTCAGAATGGACTTATAATATTTCTGTTATTTATTATCACTGAGATCCATTTTATTTATTTATTTATTTATTTATTTATTTATTTATTTATTTTTAAGATTTTATTTATTTGACAGAGAGAGACACAGCGAGAGAGGGAACACAAGCAGGGGGAGTGGGAGAGGGAGAAGCAGGCTTCCCGCTGAGTGGGGAGCCCGATGCGGGGCTCGATCCCAGGACCCTGAGATCATGACCTGAGCCGAAGGCAGACGCTTAACGACTGAGCCACCCAGGCGCCCCTGAGATCCATTTTAATTCAAACAAGCACAAGATACTTTTTTTTTCTTTTGCTGACAGTGTTAAAATAATGTTCAACAAAATTGAATGCATAGAAAGGCTTGTGACAATTGCATGAAATTTCCCATCCGAATATGTGTGTCTACTTTTTTGTGTGTATGTAATACAAGCTTAGCTCAATATGGAGCTACAGGGAAGAAACACTCTTGCATCTTCCTCTTTCTTTTTTATCCTCATTGCCATCCTCTTAGTTCAAACTCTGATTATTTGTGCTAAGCTAGTTATACCAACCTCTTCAGAGAAGTACAAATTGGTTGGATTTGACAGTAAGTCAGTTTTACCTCTAGTGAAAGCTAAGCCAGTTCAGTAAGTAAAAACAATTTTATCTGAGCCACAGTCTAAAAGGAACAACTATCATATTTTTTAGGTACCCACATTATATCTAAAGCATTATCAAGAATGATGTTAGGGCATTAGTTTCTTGAGAAATTAATTTAATAAATTTATACACATGTCATTTTTCTGATATGTATTTTTGACACATATCACTTTTTTTAAAACTGTGTAGATCTAAGAAACCTAAGGGAATACATCCTAAAAATGTAGAGAGAAATGAAAATGAATTTTCATTTGTAAACCTACACATTTACCATCATATTCAATTAACTCAGAAACACATATAGGAAACACCTACTATGTGAAGACATTGTTGGATGTGTCAAAGAGGGCTAATGCCTTAGGAGTTGTGATTCCTGTTACAGAGAGCTCACGATTTTGTTAAAGGAATACTGTAAAGTCACATAAAAATAGAATTCAAGGGAGTGTGTAATTTGGCAGGAGGTGAGAGAAGTAGACAATGAGTACTATGTAAATTTGTAGAATGAAGAGAATATTTAGTACTTTGCTGGTGAAGAGCCCTTTGATTTACTCATCTTCAACAAAATCACCCTGCTTTTATTTCTTTTATTTGTTTATGCTTCTGGCTAAGATTTCATCTAAAGAGAGGGTTCTGTGTGGGAAAAAATAAGTTTGAAAATCACTATTCCTATAATGAAGTGGAGCAGTGGCAAAGATTTTTAAAACAATATTGGGTAATCTAACTTATATGCATATGCTTGTTTTTGTAATGCATCATGTGGTGCTTTGGGAGCATGTTGATTTACTTCCTAACCTGCCAACCTGCCATGCATTTCAAAGTAAATATGGATGCCAGTGTCTTTTCAAATCCTTCAGCCACCTGCCATCGCCTAAAGAACAAAACCCAAACTTTTTAGCAGACCACATTCCCCATTGTGACTACAACTTCCCTTTCTCTCATTCTATTTTTTTTAATTGCAATCTTATACCTGATAGCACAGCCTTGCCACCCTTGAGATGTCTATTTATAATTTCCATTATTCAAACGAGAAAGCTGAGGTTCAGTATGGTCATGCCCCAGTAGATGAGAAGCTGTTCTATACACTTAGGTTCATCTGCTTCCAAATGTGTGCTCTTTCCTTAATATGCTCTTTCCCATGAGTCATTCACCTCTACAGTGCCAGTGTTAAATCCATAATCCTCAATATATGTTTGTTAGATGAATAACAAGCAGGGAATTGGATATAAAAGAGAAACGCAAAATAGAATTCTACCCTCAAGCTTACCTCCTCATGACTGGGAACATGGCATAAAATTGTCAAAGCGTTTCACAGTCTCTCTATATAGTTTCTTCTCTAGAGAAGGGGTGGGTTTCCAGTCTCTGATGGTCTCTGAAAACTAATTCTCCATTAATCTCAGAGGCAGCTATTAAACTGTAATAGCAACATTTTGAGAGTTTATAGTACCCCTTTGGAGAAGTAAAATTGCTACAGTGTCACAGCTTTCTAGAATATTCCATGGATGCTGTGGGCAGGTGAGGAGGGGAGAAATAGAGGATACATAAATTGTGATCTCTCAAAGGTCTAGAGTGATTTCTATTTCTTTTGTAGCTAAGTACATTTCCTCATTTTGAAAATATTTTTTTAAACAAAAATAACAGATGAAGTGCCAGGTTTGCACAGTACACATATTTGACAATACTTCCAAAGAGATATATTTTCATCCAGTCAAGTTAATATTACCCCCCCCCCACACACACACACATACACACACACACACAACTTCCTTCAGTTGACTTATTGGATTTTTAGATAGTGTTTGACAAACTCATTTAATATCTCCCAACTTCCCAGGTTGGGCTTAAGAAATGACGTTTGTTTCGTCTGCCAACTTACGATAACACAAGTCTTTATAGAAAACTTGCTCATAGTAACAAAATTTAGAGAAAATGTACATACCATATAAAATATATATAAAGCAGAACTGGAAAGAGTTTTGCCTTTTGCATAATAGTACTTAATAAATGACAGCAATCTATTTCTAATACCAAGAGAAACTGTGTTAGATCTATGCAAAACTTTTCTCCTCAAGAATATGTGTATATACCGGTGTGCATGTGTGTGTATGCATGTGTGGTTTCCACAGAATTAAGGCTTTTGAGGAAATGAAGGAGAATATTATTAAACTCCAAAAGTCAGCAAAATAAAATGTGGTAGGAGATATTCTTAAATAAATGCTCTTATTCATTTGGCTTTAGAAAAAAAAATGACACACACCTAAATTTGTCCCCGATTAATAAAACGTTCTCAAATCTTCCCTAGTATTTCCTATTAAGTATAATATGTCTATGCATTTTATCTTTAATAAGCAACCTGTGGTAGAAAAGGTTTTGCTTTGTTATGGGAGCTCAAAAGTTATTTTATTCCTGGTGCAAACCTTTGCTTCTGGATGGGGGGCCATTGCACCTGAGTAAAACTGTCAGTCCTTCAAAAGGGTTCTGAAAGCAACTATGATATTTGAAGATAAAAAGGATGAAGACATTGCCTGCATTCTGTCCTGTAAACCTTAGGGATAAATCCTTTGATGTTCAAATGAGAGGACCTTAAATTCCTTTATCTTTCTACTTTTAAAATACTATCCATGGATTCTTTTTATAAACACTACATTCCATTTTCTATACTGAATGACTGCTATTTTGTATGCAGACTAGATGATAAGTACATTCCATTTGAATGTCAATGTCTCATTACGTTTATTTTTCATATCTTCACTAAGGCAGACTATTTCAAAGTAAGTGGAAATCTTAGGTATCATTAATTATATTAATGGAATTAAAATAACCTAGAAAATTCAATACCAAAGAAATATTTACTGTCCCACCCGTTAACCTATTATCAATCAGCATTTTGTTGTCATTTAAAACTGAACAAAACTAAAAATTCTAGTTTCATGGTTCTATTAAGCATCTGAGAATAAATCTGAAAGAAATTATATGTAACCTGAATTGCCCTGTGTTGCAAACATACTTACTCACAGAGGATGTTTAGTCTTCTTCAAATCCCCACATGTACATTACAAATATTTTGGGGAACTTCTAGGAAAGTCTCATACATACTCCAAAACTTTTAGCCTGTTCCCTAGGGTCATAGAGCTATAGCCCTCAGGGCTGCTATGACTCATCAATGATATGCAGCTTTACCAAGCTACCCTGCTGAGTTCCATTGTCTCTCCAAGGCTCTTCCAGGGCAAAGCCCTTAGTACAGAACATTGCTAGGGACCACTCCGAAGCACCTATTTTGAGTGACATTTTGAGTGACATTTTGAAACTAAAAACACATTATTTTAATATGGTCATATACACAAAAAGATAAAAAAGACATTATAATCTCTGTATACCTATCACCTAGCCAGGTTAAAAAAAAAATATTACTAATACATTTGAAGACCCCTGTGTAACCTACTCCTATAACATCTCACTATTTCTCCATATCATCTAAATATATTCATTAGAGGAGCTGAGGTGGCTCAGTCGGTTAAGCATCTGACTCTTGATTTCAGCTCAGTTCATGATCTTAGGGCCATGAGATCAACCCCGGAGTCGGTTCCGCACTGCACATGGAATCTGCAATAGATTCTCTGTCTTTCTCTCCTTTGCCCCTTCCCGCCATGCCCCCCCACCCCACCCAGCTTGTGTGCTCTCTCTTTCTCTCAAAACAAAATAGATAGATAAATAAATAATAAATAAATAAATGCATTCATTTATGTTTTCAGATGCACATATATCATTAAGCAACATAGAATTTTGCATGATGTAAATGTCATATAAATGGCATCAAAATATATATATACTTCTCTTTGCCTTTGCCCTTTCAACATTATGTTTATTTTGTTCAATATTTATTTTTCAGTATTAATTTCCTTACCTTTTACTTTAGGTTAAGCATTTTCATTACCATATAGTTTTTCTTTGTGTATTTTAACCAGATTTATTAAAATACAGTCTAATTTAGACATTATGCCATTGGCACAGAGGTAGAGAATTGGAAGAAAGGAACAAAAATAAAGAATATATATAACTGTTATATACCAAGTTACCAACTATAATATTGCTGCAACTTGTTATATGACAGTAATTGTAGCTCATTTGGGGAAAAAAATGATAAAGGAGGTTGTTAAAACTGGTTATTCTCATGGGAAAAATATAGGATTTCTACTTTATAATATATATAAACATAAATCAGTTTCAAGTGAAATGAAAACTTTAAAACTGAGAAGTAAACCCATGGTACTCTTCCCCTAACTTTGGGATCATGTGATGGCTTTATAATGTGTCAACTTGCCAGACTGAACTGCATTTCCCGAAATTCTGTTCCTTCTATGCTTCCTGTTAGAATAGGCTGCTGGAGACATTCTCTGCTGTTCCGAGGGAGGTAGCAGCTGAACCTATAGTTGCTCTGTCTTCCCTGGATTTTTTCTTCATTTTCTCTGACTACTGGGCAAGGTGTATGCTTACTTCTATGACGAAGGACCCTAGCCTCTGTTGGATAGGCAGCAGAAGCCCAGTCACTGATGACAGGGGCAAGAAAAAAGACACGAGTTTTTGGGGGGCATCTGGATGGCTCAGTCGGTTAAGCGTCAGATCTTGATTTCAGCTCAGGTCATGATCCCAGGGTTGTGGGGTCAGCCCCATGTCAGGCTCTGCGCTCAGCACAGAGTCTGCTTGGAATTCTCTTTCTCTTTCTCCCTCTGCCCCTCCCTGACCTGTAAAATAAATAAATAAATACAATCTTAAAAAAAAAAAAAAAGACAAGAGTTTTAGTTCATTTTTGGGGGGATTTCAGCCCATGCTCCTGAGATTTTGGCCTATTTGTGATCATTATTTCCTAACAGCCTACCCAGCGGACTTCAAGTTCTAGTCTCAGAAGCAGAGACAGTCTTCCTAGAGACTGCTTAGACCACACATGTAATCCCAACTACAGTCATAGTTGCATTATTCTCTGGAAGTCTCCTCAGCTCCAAATAAAACAGATTCTGTTGGACCTTGAACCAACATTTCACCAGGCCTGTGTAAACTCACCAGGGTTTTAAAACTGTCATAGAGATACTCTACACAAATATATTAATATATCTTCTCCATTCTTGAGGCATGATCTTAATTCTGTGTTAAACTATAAAATTTTTTAAAAGGTGAATTTTTAATTTATGGTTGTTAAAGTTACAGGTGTCTTAAAATATCAATTGTATATAAATTTTCTATATTTTCTTAGTCTAAAGTATAAACTCAATTAAAAAAATTGTTTGTGATTCATATGTATCAAATATATAAAATTATAATTCCATACCTTTTTTTAAATGAAACATACAAATAGGTGGCATACTACTTAAACATTCAAATTCATTACTCAGGGAATCAAATCTACTAGCTGAATGTATCCAGAAAATTCTAGGGTCTAAAGCAATTTTTAATTAATCAGAGAAAATAAGAGCCGTTCTAAGTTAGATCATTATCTCTTTCCATTTGTTGGAGCTATGGACTTCTTAAAATTTAACTTTCAAAATTTGAAGATGAAAGGCAGGTAGCACTGTTGAAAACAGATTCTAATACCCCTTGCTTCCCACACTGATCAAAGTCTTTCTCCCTGGGTGTACTCTCATATTGTATTCTGTCTATGGTGAGTAATGATGTAAATATTGATGCAAGCCAGCATTATGTCTCACCTTTTCTAGCTTTGTACTCTATCAAACTTATCAAGCACATCAATTTTTTTTAAAGATTTTATTTATTTATTTGAGAGAGAGAGAATGAGAGACAGAGAGCATGAGAGGGAGGAGGGTCAGAGGGAGAAGCAGACTCCCTGCTGAGCAGGGAGCCAGATGCGGGACTTGATCCAGGGACTCCAGGATCATGACCTGAGACAAAGGCAGTCGCTTAACCAACTGAGCCACCCAGGCGCCCTCAAGCACATCAAATTTATTTAATTACTGGAATGGGCTCTCCTTTTCTTTCTCACCTCACCCCTCCAACCCTCAGATTTTGTACATGCTCTTCTGTCAGAGACATTGCATCCATACCTCTCCATCCTTCGGGACAGGGTTTGCATCCAACTTCATCATTGTATGCCCACCATGCCACAACTGCACCAGGTGTGGCATATAATAATCACAGAACGAAACCTTCTTTGATCAATTCCTAATAGAACTTCATGCTATTCTTTATTTTCCCTCTAATCAACCACTTTCACTTTCTAAGCCCTTCTCCAATCAAATTTCATGACAGTGTCTTGATGCTTCCTCCATAATTTACAACACCCAACAGAAAATATCTCATGCAATTATTTCTAGCCTTTCTCCCTTTATCATTTCCAGTGAAGAAAAAGTGTTATTCTGCCCTCATAATAGTTATCTGTAAATCATTACTACTGTGATCAAGAGTAACTATACCAGTCTACTTATGTAGACTCTACGTAGGAACTAGTTACCACACTTAAATTGCATAATTTGATTAGAGTTTAATAAAAATAATATTTACAAAAGTATAGGCAGGATTTAGGGAAAAAAATGACAGTGCAGGACTCCGGCGCAAGTAACACTGTTAACATATCTAGGTACAGAGCAGGTTACTGGGACCTTGTAGAAAAGAATCATGTCATGAGGGCCATGTTGAAATAATTGTAGCCTTTGGTCTAAGGAAGCAACCAGGCCTAGAGGGCATTAGAAGAGGGCAGGGAATGACATTCTGGCATTCTCTTCTCTGTCTCTCTGTTTTCCTGCTAATGAGTCCCTTTGGCCATATCCCAGAAGTAAGAACCTTATTGCCATACAAGTCAGCCTCCAAGGACAGAGAGCAAGACATAGAAGCTTAAAGCGTAGAGCTGAAAGACAAATGAAAAATATTCAGCAAAATAATTAGTTACTATTCCTATAAATAAAAAAAAATGTATTTGCTTAATGTTCAAAATTTCAAATACTTCACATATACCCTTAACCATAAAAATTCCTTAAAATATCAATAAAATGTTTTTAAAAAGATACTAAAAGAGCACTGAAGTCATGGATTGAAATTGATAAAATTTGTTTTGGATCAGGGCTAAGTTAGAAAACATGTCACAATCTTTAGCTATATTTCTTTTTTTTAAATTAATTTTATTTTATTATGTTATGTTAGTCACCATACATTACATCATTAGTTTTTGATGTAGTGTTCCATGATTCATTGTTCGTGTATAACACCCAGTGCTCCATGCAGAACGTGCCCTCCTTAATACCCATCATCGGGTTAACCCATTCTTCTACCCCTCTCCCCTCTAGAACCCTCTGTTTGTTTTTCAGAGTCCATAGTCTCTCATGGTTCATCTCCCCTCCGATTTCCCCCCCTTCATTCTTCCTCTTCTGCTATCTTCTTCTTCTTTTTTTTGTTAACATATAATGTATTATTTGTTTCAGAGGTACAGGTACCTTCAAAGTATATAATACGTGGGTTAATAATGAATGTATAAACAACAAGAACATGCTCAAGCTATATTTCTATTTTAGTAAAATACTGAATATCATTAGTGAAAACTATCTATTTATTGAAGTTTATGTGCTTGTGTTTAATTAGTTCTAATTCTATTTGACTATAAAATGAACTTTCTATAGTAATATCCACATGTAAGGAAATCATATCCTAGAATCTTTGAAAAGAGCTGGTCTCAGCAGATCATAGCAATGTTCTCAGGCCATATGAGAATGGTTCATCAGTCTTAACACAATTCACAGCTCTCACCATAGCACACACCCTCCCCAATGTCCATCACCCAGGCCCCCCATCCCTCTCACACCCCCACCACTCCAGCTGTATTTCTTTCAACTGTAATTTCCTCTATAGAGTGAAATGTCCACGGTATAGAGCTGTTGTGTTGTGGCCCCTGAGTTTGGAGTGTATGCCCAATCTGCTTGATATAACTGTGCTCTCAATTTGATCTGTAATATGAGGAAACTGATTTAATATTTGAACTTCCAGTCTGGTACATCTAGCGTATGGACAGTACTATTCAGTATTCTTACTTATGTTTTCCTTGTGTTTTTAGCTTTTTATTTGTGACATTTCAATCAGACTAGTAGTTGTGTCTTCTTTTAGGGAATGCTTTCAAACTTCAGGATGCATTCAATCACTTGGAGAGTCTGCTAAAATACATTTGGCTGGGCCTCACCCCGGAATTTCCTATTCGGTCAGTCTGGAAGAAGAGGCAAAAACTGGCATTCAAACAAGATGCTGCTGCTGAAGCTGCTGGGCTGGGAGCCACACTTTAAGGAGCACTAATTTATGGGATTATACAAACCATTATCTCTCAATATAATTCTTTTTAAAAAATTACATAATCTAGAAACTTTCGTTTTTGAAAATATAGTTTTTCTTCATATTTTATATGCATTTCTATATGTTTTATGTGGGTTTAAAGAAGATTTGGGGATCTAATTATAGTAAGAGCTTTAAATTGTGATGTCATAATGATTTAAAATAATTAAGGGACTGTTGGGGGAAAATGATTCTTTATATTAAGAATGATGGGGACACATGATTAATTTGGTTTTAGAATAGTGAAACCTACTGGGTTTGGTCAAACTTTGATTTCTAATTGATATTTAAAATTTGGAATTCCAGTGTAACATCAGTAGCACCTCAGTTATGACATGACTTAAATAGACTCTTACTATTATATAAGAAGGTATAATATCACTAGTGGGTCTAGTTTTGAATGTTAGAGGCAAGTAATTTGGTCACTAATACATTAAAAGCATATTTCTCATTGACAATAAGACAACTTTCAAATCACTAATGGCCATTTCCATTTTGAATTTAGAGCTATGAATTTAAGGATTGATTTTTAGATTAATAATGGAAATACATAATTCACGTTTACACATGCTTATCTGTTCTATGCTCTTTAAAGTGTATTCATTAAGAATTTATCTTGTTTTGGGAAGGAAAGATGGTGGAGGAGTAGGGGACCCTATTTCAACTGGTCCCCGGAACTGAGCTGGATATCTACCAGACCACTCTGAGCACCCATGAAACCAGCCTGAGATGTAAGAAGATCTGGATCTCTACAAACAGAATATCGCAGGCGGTTAGTTTTGAGGTATGAAGCGGGGAGCCATGATTCTGCAGGCAGATATCGGAGGATAAATGGCAGCGGGAGGGTGCCTGGCCATGGGGATCCTACACCGCCGGTGAGCGAGAGCCTCGCGCACTGGGGATGGGGCACAGACTCGCAGACCGGTAGCGGCGGGGAAAGGACTTTAGGGCAGCCCTCGGGGCAGAAACCCGGGGCAGCTGGCGGTTTTAGAAGCAACAAACGATGCCTAAGCCACACATTAGAAGAGAAATAATTAAAATTAAAGCAGAGATCAATGAATTGGAAACCAGAAACACAGTAGATCAGATCAACGAAACTAGAAGTTGGTGTTTTGAAAGAATTAATAAGATCAATAAACCACTGGCCAGACTTATCCAAAAGAAAAGAGAAAGGACCCAAATTAATAAAATGATGAATGAAAGGGGAGAGATCACGACTAACACCAAGGAAATAGAAACAATTATTAGAAATTGTTATCAACAACTATATGCCAATAAACTGAGCAATCTGGATGAAATGGAGGCCTTCCTGGAAACCTATAAGCTGCCAAGACTGAAACAGGAAGAAATCGAC
>NC_138371.1:82064570-82093060 GCF_054177405.1 Leptonychotes weddellii | reverse complement strand
AAAAAAAAAAAAAGAATTTATCTTGTTTTAAACCATGTTCCAGTTGACAAAAAAAACTTGAGATGTTTGGACAGGCCTTATTTGTCTTTCTTTCTCCAACAATTACCATGTTACTTGGCAGAGAGTAGAATCAGGTTACATGTTTTTTGATGAGTTCATGAATTAAAAGAGCATACATAACGTGCTGTATGCAATATAATAGAAGTATGTACTGGTGACAGAAAAGTCCAAAAGAAGTGGTCAATTCAAACACTAGAGCACCACTGCTCAATAGTAATTTCTGCAGTGCTAAAGAAATATTCTGTATCTACAGTATTTAATGTGGTAGCTACTAGCTATTCATAGCTATTAATCCTTTGAAATATGGTTGGTGCGCTTGCAATGAGAAACTGAATTTTAAATTCAATTTTAATGAATTAAATGTGAGTGGCTAGTGACTACTATATCGTAATGATGGACAGTGAAGTTCTAGAGAAGGAAGAGTGGTCTGAAAAGGTGAACTGTGACATCATCCAAGTGTCGAAAAAAAAGTTGAAATTTACAAGGCGATCGCCACTGAGCAGGTTTGGAGTGAGGCTCCAGAAGCTATAATACTTGCTCACTGTTCACCCCACAAACCCGGCAGTGATTCTAATATTGTAGATGCTCCAGTGAGCAAAGTTTGAGACAGACTATTCAAGGTATAAGGTAAGGCTGAAGATAGTGGCCTAGGAAATGTGAACATTTAGGAAGTAAAGACAGAGTAAAAGACTCAGAGGGTCTGCCAGCTCGGTAGGATGAGACAAGGGGACATTTCTGGAATCAAGCAGAGAGTGGTGGCAGATGAATGGAGCGGTCAGCAGTTTATTGCCAGAATTCAATTAAGAAGTGGACTGAGGCAACAACAATGGATTTGGCAATTAGGCAGCTGTTGGCAGTGCTCTTTGCGATTCAATGGAGTTGTGCTAACTGCCAGAGGCTTCATGGTCTTGATACATGTGTTAACTTTAAACAGAGCAAAAAGCAATTTTATTTAAGTAAAAAAAATGAGTTTCTTGGGGAATAGCAGAGGAATCGCAGTTCAAGACAAGCAAACTATGGTGAACCATAGTTAAATCTGAAGAGCAAAGGTAAGGTCAGCTTTTATTAGGTTTTAGGAGGAAATTTGGGAGGGCTGCTTTGAATAAAAGTTTATTGGAAAAGAACAGAGTTCAAGGTTGTGGCAGTCTCTCACTGGCTGCAAGCAATGGTTAGGATGTTGTTGGGAAATTCCTATGTGGAAAGTACCCTTCCTTGTGGAAATAATTCTTAATCTTCCTTCTTCCTGCTGGTTTTGCAGGTCGTAAATTGCGGTTCCTGAAGGAGAGCTCCCCATCAGGAGGTCCCAACTCCATTTCAAATGAAGTTGCCTTTATTTTCACACATGGGAGGTGAGGGAGTGAATAATCATTTTGAGGAAAATGTTGTGAAAAGAAATGATAAGGCAACAAGAAAAGAAAGTAGGTTTAAGCTTGGCACTTTTTTTAATGGGGAAGATTTGAGTTTATAGTGTGGGGGTTCAGTCTATGTCACCCCAAAATATGCCACTTTGGCATATTGATTACTTTGAATAAAGGTATTTGAAAGACAGCTGGTGCAAGAAAGATAGTCTGACCCTCCTTGGTTCCCCTGAAAGCAAACAGATACATCTCCCATGTGAAAGACACCCTCCCCGTATTAGGTGGGAAGAAGGCACCCTTATCATTAGGGAGGACGAGGAATTTAGCAAACCTTATTACTCCTTCACCATTTTACTACCCCTAGCCCACATCCCTTTGTCTTGTCAATTCCTCACAAATTTACTGTTTCTTTGTCTAACAGGTATAAGAGCTTCCTGCTCTGATCACTTCTTTGAATCTGGGGCTCCCATGGTGTGTACATAATCAGGTTTATTTTTCTCCTGTGATCTGTCTTTTTGTTACATGAAGATTTCAGCCAAGAACCTGGAAGGGCATAGGAAAAATTATTTTTCCTCCCCTACAGTAGCCTCTCAGGAAAGACTAAGAATACACAACAGAAACAGAAATGAGCCCCAAGTATATCACTTGGAATATTCTCTAAAGCAACTTCAATTTGCCACCTGATCTCTTCTCTTTCATGACAAGCATAGCCTAAGTCCGTCCCTCTGGGTGAAACAAACTCCCTTCCCTGGCTGGTCCGCCTCATCTCCACATGCCAGTGCAGGACAACTAGGATTCTACCATCCTCCATGTGCCTAGTATTACTACAATCACAATTTTTCTTCTCTCAGCTCCACTTTCTAAAACAAACATTAAAGTAACATAAGCATCATAAATTATATGTAAAACACCACATCACTATATTCTTTGTACTAAATAATGATGTCCTTTAGGTCAGCTGCAAAGAATTCAGGAGAAAACTCTGTGAAATCAGAAGTTCTGAGTATGAGTCCCAACTGCCTATTATTAATTATAAATGGTGGACTGCGGAAAAGTAGTTTACCTACCCAAGCTCTTCCAATATGCCTCTCATAGGATTTCTTGGAGGACTGTCTAAATCCAGAAAATAGAAATCCTATATTAGATGAGGTACATTTAACAATGATACCTCCTTCTAAGTATGTTTTCTTTCAGTTTTCTTTTTGACATATAATTCACATATCCTATATCCACCCATTTAAAGTGTACAATTCAACTGTTTTTAATATATTAACAGAGTTGTACAACAATCACTACTATCAACCTTAGAATATTTTCATTACCCCAGAAAGAAACCCCACACATTTTAGCTCACCCTCCAATCCTCTTATTTCCCCACCCCTCCACCCCCTCCAGCCCTAGGCAATGACTAATCAGTCTACTCTCTGTCTCTATAGATTCTTGACATTTTATTATATAAATGGTATCATATAATATGTGGTCATTTGTAACTGGCTTCTTTCACTTATTATAATGCCTTCGATGTGCATCCATATTGTAGCACATATCAGTACTTCATTAATTTCTATGGGCAAATAATATTCTATTGTATAGATATGCCACATTTTATTTTTCCATTCACCAGTTGATCAACATTTGGGTGTTTCCATTTTTTGGCTTCTATGAATAATACTGCTGATGAACATTCATGTGCAAGTTTTTGCATGGGCATATTTTTTTTCCCCTTGGGACTATACCTAGGAGTGGAATTGCTAGGTCACATAATAACTCTATCTTTAACCTTTTGAGAAACTGCCAGATTGCTTTTAATGAATCTGCCTAAATGTGTTTAAATAAGTTAAGTTTTCCTCTATCAATGTCTGTTTTATCTTTGGGTCTGAGCTTGGATGTTGCTGAATCAGAAAGCATTCTGAGTTAGGCTCCCTTCCTCTGTGTTAGTGGAAAACTTAGCCAGAAAGCCTTAACCCTATTGGAGTTGAAAAAATGTTCCATTACTTGTGGACATTAGTGTGCTGGATGTACCTTCACATGTTTAGTGAAGGGAATATAATTAGAGAAAATTTTAAAAATGTACTTCCTTTTTGAATTAAATGTTGAAAGCGCTGTAACCTCAGATTAAATACGAGCAGCCTCTGGTAAAGTGAATGAAAAAGGTGCTTTAAAAATCACCACTGGGGAATTTAAGGAAATAACTTTCACATTAATAAGGTAAAGTTATCAGTGTAGAGTTTTGTCCATTCTCCCTTGAGCTGTTATTACTTGCCTGGCGAAGGGAATAGTTTTATTAAAAGCTGACTTTGGATTTTTCTTTCCTTTTTTTTCTATAAATGCAATGCATTGATCATTCCTTTAACCATTCTTTTTCAGTTACTATTGCCTTTAAGGAGTAACAGAATTTAGTGCCCTGTAAGAAAGAAATGACACAATGTAGGGCAACAAAGTCAAGGCCAAAAGAGCCTGAGCTGTACCTGAGGATTGATTGCATTGCCTTGATAGGAGAATGTCCTCTTTGGGCTGCCTTGTGCTTGTCATTCTCTGCCCCTACTCCAGTGATTCTTGGCTTTGACTCCACATTAGAATCAATTGGGGAGCTTTTAAAAATTCTAGTGTCCAGGCTACACCACAGGCCAATTAAATCAGAATCTCTGGGAATGAGACCCAGGCATCGGTATTTGTTAAAAGTCCCCAGGTAATATCAATGTGTAGCCAAGGGAGGGGCCATTGCTCTGGAAAATCTCTTCCACATCCCTGGGAAAATACATGAAGGGCCATTTCCCACAACCAATACTCTGTTCATTAGTAATCGTGTCACACTGTTCACCCAAAGAGTTGGGAAGTTTTAGTCCGGAAGCACTTCATCTCATGTGACATTTTCGAGGTGGAGAAACTCAACTCATTGGATCCTACTGTTATGCTCTCAGATGCTTTGGATGACTTGGGCAAATAATGATTTAAAAAGATAGATATAAAGAAAGAAGGAAATATCTAAACCATTGGCTATTTATTTTAAAATGCGACTAAAAGGCATTTTTAAAAGAATAATACCATGTCAAGTATAATACCTGGTTGATTCTGGCTTATCTCAACTTATTATGTCATCTGAATAACAGTATTCCTCCGCCACAGAATAATGACAACAATGATAGTAAACATTTTGCATATAAGTTATGGTTGTGGACAGAAACTTTCACATATGTGACTTTGCTATATTACTACTTTCATTTCAGAAAGGAGGAAACTGAGCTGTAAAATCTTTCCCAGGATTATTCAGGTGAAAAGTGCATTTTATTTTTCTCGGATTCCAATACCTACCTCCTCATTCTTGCTTCAGTACACTTTATTCCGGCAGTTCTACTCAACTGGGTCTGATTATGATGTCCCCAAATCAACATCTTGCAAAAGCCATTCTCCATCCTCAGCTTATTTCTTCCAGCATTATTCAACACAGCTGAGCATGCCCTTCTTCTTGAAACATTTTTAAGTCATTCTAGTAATTCCAGATCCTTCTGATTTTTCTCCTATCCCAACAATGACTTCATCTCAGTGTGGGTGGCTCTTCCTCCTCCTCACCTGCCTCCAAATGATGGAGTTCTGCTAAGTCTTGGTACTAGATCCTCTTTAGTACTCTAAATTCTCTAGCTGGATGATTTCAAAAGTCACATAACTTACATACCACCCATAAGATAAGACAGCCCATATTTATGTTTCAAGCCCCAACTTCTCCACTGACCTTCATCTATCTATATAACTCTTCCTCTTGCATGTCTACTACACATTTTGAACTTCACCAATACCTAAATAGGCCACTTAACTTTATCCTCAGATCTGTTATGCTACTTCCCAAGACATTGTTGTTCTCATCCGGACTACAACAGGAAGGTCTTAACTCTCTCTCTGCTTCTACTCTTATCCCTATATTGACCATTTCCCTTCACAGAAACCAGAGGGATCTTCTAAAATTATGCTTTAGACCACAGCACTCCCTTGCTTAGTACAATCCAGTGACATCCAAATTTCTTACCGTGAGATGAATATCCATGTATAATCTGGTTTCTGCCTCCCTCTTTTACCCACTCATTCACTCAAAAAATATTTATTATTCACTTATCATTTCTCCAAAGGATCCACCATGTATTTGCTCATGTGGAACTGACATATTGGTTTTAAAGGAACTACTAAAGGGGAAGAGGATGTGTGTGTGTGTGTGTGTGTGTGTGTGTGTGTATAGTTGAATGTTTGTTTAAAATAGGATGGTCAAGAAAAGCTTCTCTGCCTCTGTCCCTGATGGGGTGACATTTGGGAAATACTTAAATGAGATCAGGCGGGGACTGTCTGGAGTGAGATATGCTGAAATCCTTTAACACCCATACACCATCCATATCTTGCAGATATATAGTAGCCTTTTTTTTTCTGTAACTTTAACACTTCTAGCTTATTCCTGCCCTGATGTCTTTGTACTCTCAGTCTTCTCTTTGCTTGGGGATCTCACCAGATGTTTGCCTGTCTGTGTTCACACCATCATTTGGATTTCAACCAAACATCACATCCTCAAGTAGCCACTCTCTGAGCATCCTAACTACCTACACACCCCCTATTATTTTCACTGTCTAGTCCACTTGCCAATATCTCATTAGTTACCATTTAGCTTCATTTATCGCAATCTGAAATATCTTGCTTTTCGGTAGAGGAGGGTTATTGTTATTCTTTTTGGTCTAGCTACTTCTGTGAGTGCAATACCTTACTAGCTTATTCACTGTTGTGTACCCAGAACCTAGAATAGTGTCTATAATCTGATCTTTTTTTTAATATAAGACTGGATTGGAACCCAGATCTTCAGACTTCATGCTTTTTCCGCTGTACTAAAGTAGTCAATTGCTTATTATTATAGGTTGTCCGTATCTCATAACCTCTATTTGCTTTGGCTATTTTCACTTTTTCATTAGGTAAAGGATCCAATCAGCCTCTATCACCAGCTTTAGGTCGTTCACTTAAAGTGATCAGTTGAGCTAATCCGGTTATTTAGGTTAGCTATTAGCCCAGGAAAAATATGTTGATTTTTTTTAACATTTTTAAATTTAAATTCAATTAATTAACATATAATGTATTATTGGTTTCAGAGGTACAGGCCTGTGATTCATCAGTCTTATATAATACCCAGTGCTCATTACATCACATGCCTTCCTTCATGTCCATCACCCAATTTTATTCCCTTTAGAATAGTGATTTTCTACACTGCCTGCACATGAGAATCTCCAGGGAGGGGGGGATTTTATAAAATAGCCATGCCTGTACTTCACCTCTCGAGGTCTGGTATACTCGTTCAGGGCACAGCCAGGGCATGACATTTAAAAAAATCTCCTCTGGTGATTTTAATGTATAACCAAGACCGAGAAACACTGCTCTAGGAAGAAGTAGCCCACCCAAAATGAAGTGCCAAAATAAGAAAAACGATAACTGACTGTTTACACAAAGCACTGCTCTGAAAAGTGCTTTGAGGATTACATACAACTCTTTTTAAATTGCCTCGATAAAATCGGAATGGCATATAGAATGTATGGGGCGTATTACAGGAAAGCATATGAGTATCACTATCAGGAAACAGGTTTACGGACCCTAATAGGATGAGAGAGATTTCGAGCGGCTTCTCTGCAGAAGAATAATGCTTTTCTCTCCTAGTATCCTTTCCTCATGGCCCTGAATTATGGAAAGTAAAATGGAACCCTGGAGGAGCCCCAGGAGGAAATCCATGTGAGAAAAATCCCACACTTTGTAAGTGAATGCTGAATAGGTGGGAATTACAGAATCATTCCTGCACCTGACTTCTCCTATGCTGCCAACGTTTCTGATTTCAGGCAATAATTACAATAAGTACATTGACAAAGTATTGTTAAATAACTATCATCACAGAATAAATATAATGTCTTTAGGGACCATTATTTAATGCAGCACCGAAGTAAATGCTTCACGTACATTAGCACATTTTATTCTCATAAAATCCTTCCAAGTAGGTATTTTTAATCACTATTTTTCAAATGAAGGAAATAGGCTGAGAAAGATGAGACAATGTGTTCAAAATCACACAGCTAAGGAGTGATGCAGGATCCAGAGTTAAGATTTTTTGAACTAGAAAACCATGCCCTTTGACAACAGTACTCCACAGTACTAACTATGATGGGTCAAATGTTATGTCAGGTGCTAGGGAAGAACACTCAAAGAGGGAAGGTTGTAACTGATAAAGATTTCAAGGAGCATTTCCGGAGTGAGAAAATGTTCCTGAAGGCGACCAGTGTTCTTTCTCTCTCCTCTCCACCTGCTTCCAACTAAATCAACAGATTGTCTCGAAATAGATCTTTCTTGAGGATTATAACACAAGGATGAATAACCTGCCTTAGGAGAGGAATACTTTTCTCTCAAAGCCAAATACAGAGATCAAAACAGATGTGGGGTCTTGGCATGGAGTTAAGGAATAGCGATGGGTCATGGCTTTGAAGTTCTCAGCTAGAGCCAGAGAAGGTGAACTGCCTAGCTGGCAGCCTCTTACCCAAATTGAAGTCAAACCACCACAGAACAGAACTTTGGCAGGGATACTGGGGAATTTAACTAATCAGGCTTTGGGATTCCCAAGTCCAGATTTAGAACAACTAAAACTGCAGCTTCTGATAAGATGATGATGAGACTCTTAAAAAATGAAAATGTGAAGATTATATGGAGCTAGGGAAAACCTCTCATTTGCATGCCTTTCCTGGTACCACCTGAAGAGAGATTCCAACGATTCATTTGACTTCTGTCATAGCCCTGTAAGCAAAAGCCAGCAGCAGCCTGTAAATAAGGGGGTGTGTGGGAGCCTGCGACAGAGGCTTTGAGAAAACCACATGCACATATGCCATTCTTCTAACTAGATTTTGTGCTTGTTATGTGTTCAGTCAGGAATGAAAACAATATTATAAATGTTATGCTTTCCAGGCTTGACAGATGCTCATCTTAGGATGGAGTTACATACACAGATAGAAAATGAGCTGTAACAAGTTCTTTGCAGAGGATAAGTGGGTGTTTTTAGAATCCTTGATGAAAACCCACTGTAGCATATACATTTTTTTCCCTTATTACCCAGATTTATTCTGTAAAGCTTTCCTTCCACCATTTTTACCATCCAACTGGCAATTTTCAGTGTTCCTGTGTTATTACAGCTTACTTGGTATAAAGCAGAAATGATGTTTTACAGCAGCTATATGAAGTACCATTGAGAATTAAATTGCTTTCCTTTCTTCCTCATCATTGTGAATTTGGTGCAGATGAAGATGGAAGATTGGCAGCTTGGGAGTCAAAAGTCCTCTGTCATCTATGAGATACACATGATATGGGCAGAGGCAGCCCAAACGTCCCTCTCTACAGCTTTCAAATCTTGGGCAAAGAGCTCTGTGGGAAAGTATGCCATTTATAAGAGATAGAACTTTGAGATAGGCTTTCTTTTAAAAAATTAAAAAAAGCATTGGGGTTTATAAAGCAGTTAGAAGGAAAATAACAAGTTGGGAGTCGGGGAAAAGATTTACAAAGGTGCTCTTTGGGTTCCTGTGTAGTTTGAGAACAATGTAAGCTGCACTCCCTTTTTCCTTTTTTGTTTTGTTTTGTTTTGTTTTTTGCTTCTCACCTTCATCAGTGTGTCTGCCACTCTGGAATTCGCTGCCCATTTTTTGTTGTGTTTGAATAGGCTCAGTTCCTGTAATAGACTACGTTGTCGGCCATGGCCAAGTCCTGAGGCTACCTATAAAAAGACACAGTCTGAAACCCTAGACCATCGTGGAATGTCTCCACATGCTACTTCTTTCTCTTCTGGCTCCGTTTCCAACCTGCTTGCTCTTGCCTAGGTGATTTAGCTTTCTCATTGCTTTGCACCTGGTCTCGCCTCACAGCTTAGCTTGAATCCAGCTTTGTTCCTGGACAAATCTTTCAGCTTCCGTCTTGCAGGTTGGGAGCCAGGTCCATACCACTCTATACGGAATCCAGGCTCTAGAAAGCCTGGCCCAGGCTCAGGGAGTTCTGACAGGATACATCACAGGCAACAATTGCCATGGATTTCTTTCCAACCTGCCAGGAACCTTTTTTTTTTTTTTTTCCTTTTGTTTTGTATGGATTTCAAAGATTGTCTAAGCTGTCAAGGGGTTCACCTTGAGAAAGTTCACCAAGTGCTCAGGTCAATCTTTTGGTTTCACTTTTCCTTAGTCATCCAAGCAGCACTCCAACCCTCAGCATCTACCTCCCACCCCTCCTGCCCTGGGAGTTTGGCAGCAGATCCATCAAGCTTTGTTAAGCACAGCCTTCCGTAATGCAATCTTCAGTAACTTTCCTCCTTACTATGGTGAGTGCGCTAACTGACCCCATGATTATACTTTGCCCGCATTACATTTTTCATTGCCCAGTACAAACCTGAGATTCCTCCTGTGATCCCTATTTTTGTTGATGGCACCACCATTTTCTCAGATTCCCAGCCCTAAGTAGCAGGGACTCCTCTTTGATTCATCCCTTGCTGACACATTCAATCTTTTGGCAAATCCTGTTGATTTTCATCCATCCCCAATCCTCTATTCCTACTACCATAATCCTTATTTGTTTAGATAGACTATTGAAAGTGTCCCAATTTGCCCTCCTGCTGGCTGATTTTTCCCCTTTGACTCCATTTTATTCCTTACTGCCAGATTAAGCTTTCTGAAGCATTTCAATTTCTGTTCTTCATTTACTTGTGCGATTAGGGGCATGGCAATGAATTCCTGTAAGTTTCAGTTTCTTATCTGTAAAATTATCATATTAATATTTCAAAATAGTGTTACTATTTTTTAAGTGCTACATTGTCGCAGGATAAAGTACAAAGCTCTGAGCCTGCTCTTACAAGCTTTCAAATTCCTATTTAGTCAAATTTATTTCCCAGCTGTTCTTCTTCATCTGCGCTTCCGATCCTGCAAGGGTGATCAGAAGATAGCAATGTTAACATCTAATACCCACCATGTGCCAGAATGATTTTAATCACTTCCAAGTGGATTAGCTCATTTAAACCTCAAACTAGAATGTAGGCAGAATTACAGTCCCCTTTGTTCAAGTGGGAAATTAAAGTTGAAAGAAATTAAAGTAACTTGCCCCAAACCCCACAGCAAAAGTGAAGAAACTAAGATTTGATCCCAAACAGTGTCCCTCAGAGGTTGCGTGCAATCAGGCGGTGTTCTAAATACGCATATCAGCTATGTCTTTTTTTTTTTCCAACATTATTCTTTCAAAACTTTTTTTCTTTATCACAAAAAATTAGCAACAGACAGACGAGTGAGCAAATATACAAAGTTCACAGAGTCATAACCAAACAACATCCAGGTCAAATACAGAACACTGCCAAAACACCAGTAGCCCCCCTCTGCCCTCCCAATGCTACCCCTTCCATCCACAAACGTAACTACTTTCTTAATTTCATGTTTTATGGGAAACATATCCGAGGTTGTATTTATAATCTTACCAATTCAACATGTATCCTCATCCTTGTAGGAAAGTTTTGAAGCCTTTTGAAATTAATATCTACATCACTATGTATCTATACCTATTCAAACATACAGTGTACATTCTTCCATGCTGGGCTCCTTTGGCTCAATATTTTATTTGTGAGATTCAACCATGTGGTTGCATGTTTCTTTTTTTGATGGTTGATGAGTTGGATATCTGGCATATTAAGGTACCCACCATGAAATCTTTGCCTTTACCTACGCTGAGATCATGAAGATATTCTTCTATGCTATCTTCTAGAGGGTTTGTTGTTTTAAATTTCAGATGCATAATACACATAGAATTGATTTTCTATGTACAGTATGAATTGTGGATCATTTCCTTTTTATGATATCTAATTAACCCAGTACCATTTATTGAAAAGACATTGCTCTGTAATGTAACCATTGCTATAAGTCAAGTGCCCATATTTGCATGGGTTAGTTTCTTGGCTCCCTATATTTTTTCCCATTATTTTATTATGAAGATTTTCGAGCATACTGAAAAGTTGAAAGTATTGTTCATTAAACACCCAGACACCCACTTCCTAGATTCTACCATTAACATTTTGTTATGATTGCTTTCTCATATATTTATCCAACTGTCTAGTCCTCTAGTCATCTATAAATTCATCTTTTTTAAACATTTCAAAATATAGCTATCAGTGCACTTTATCCTTAAGCACCACGACATCCTTATCATTAACTAGAATTCATAATGCTTCAGCTTATTCTCCAAATTCATACCAATAAAAATCATACAGTATGTACTTGTTTAACTACAGCTTCTTTTTTTTTTTTTTAAAGATTTTATTTATTTATTTGACAGAGAGAGCGAGAGAGGGAACACAAGCAAGGGGGAGTGGGAGAGGGAGAAGCAGGCGTCCCGCTGAGCAGGGAGCCCTTTGCAGGGCTCGATCCCAGGACCCTGGGATCATGACCTGAGCCAAAGGCAGATGCTTAACGACTGAGCCACCCAGGCATTCCCAGCTTCTTTCATTAGTATACTATTTTTGAGATTCATCTATAGTATAATGTGAATGCATACTTTGTTTCTTTTTTCTTGCTGAGTAATACTCAATTGCGTTAATGTGTAGCAGTGCATTTCTCTCTTCTCCCAGTATTAAGTACCTGGGCTGTTTCCAGTTTTCAGCTACTCAGACATAAAGCTGTTACAAGCATTCTTGTAAAAGTGTTTTAATGGCCATATCCTTCTGTCTTTTAGATAAATATCGGTATGTGAAATTGCTATCTCATAGGGTAGGTACATGTTTAGGTTTATTAAAATAAAAAACTGACAGAGTGTTTCCAAAATGTTTTATAGTTCCCTAAACAATGAAGAAGAGGTCTGGTTATTACGTATCTTTGTCAACATTTAGTGTTGTCAGAATTTTGTTTGTGTTTGAAACTCTGGTGAATGTTGTAGTTTCTATAATGACTAGATATTTAAACCATTTCATGACATTACTGGCCATTTTTTATCTTCTTTTGTGAAGTACTATTCAATTCTTTTGTGTATTTTTGAAATTTGGGTTTGATTTTTTATTACTGAGTTGTAGGAGATATATCTCTGTATCTATTTTCTATCTATCTATTATCTCTCTCTCTCTCTCTCTCTATCTATCTATTATCTATCTATCTATCTATCTATCTATCTATCTATCTATCTATCTATCTATCATCTATCATCTGTCTATCACCTATCTAGCTAACTAGCTCATCTATCTATTCTGGATTCTAATCCTACATCAGACATATGTTTGCCAATATTTTCTCTCATCTATGGATGCTTATTCTCTTAGTTTTGTCTTTACAAAACTTTCACACACTTCCAAGTTCTGATGATATTGTCTTCTTGTGTTTTAGGAGCTTAGAGATTTATTTTTAGTGCTAAGGTCTATGATCCATCTAAAATTAATTTTTGTGTATTGTAGGGTTGAAGTTTATTGATTTTTTTTATTTACAGCTCTAAGTATTTCAACATGATTGACTAAATAGATTTTCATTCTCCCAATGGAATGCTTTAGCAACTTTATCAAGAATTAATTGAACATACAATTGAGAGATTATTTCTGAGTTCTCTCATCTGTTCTATTGATCTTATTTGTCTATCTTTATGTCAGTAGCATTCTGTCCTGGTTACAGTAATATACTAAGTCTTGAAGTTCTGTGTGTTTCTGTGCGTTTTTTTTTTTTTTTTTATTACTCAATATTGTTTGGCTATTCTAACACAAACATTTGCAATTCTTTTGCATTTACACACAGACTTTTGAATCAGCTTGTCTATTTCTAAAAAAAAATGTGCTGGGATTGTTACAATTGCACTGAGACTAAAGATCAATACAAGGATAATTTACATGTTAACAATATTGAGTCATCCAATCTATAAACATAATATATTTCTCCATATACCTACATTTTCTTCAATTATTTTCATCAGTGTTTTCATGTTTCCAATGTCATGTTACATCTCTTTTTTTTTTTTTGGTTAAATGTAGTTTTAGCGTTTTATATTTTATAATGCTATTTAAAAAATCAACATTATTGAGGTGTAAATTATATATAACAAATTGCACCTATTTTAAAGGTACAGCTTGAGTTTCTATCATGTAAGATATGTATTTTTAATTAATAAA
The DNA here is from genome assembly GCF_054177405.1 of Leptonychotes weddellii. NCBI lineage: Eukaryota > Metazoa > Chordata > Mammalia > Carnivora > Phocidae > Leptonychotes > Leptonychotes weddellii. Next base: position 82,079,488 of record NC_138371.1, on the reverse strand, counting down.
TTTTAGTTTATAAAAGTTTTATATTTATAGAAAAATTGAACATATAGTACAGAAAGTTCTCATACAAACCCCCCTTCACCCTACATATAGTTTCCTCTATTATTAACAGTTTGCATTAATTGATAAATTTATTACAATTGATGAATCAATATTGATACAGTAGTCTTAACAAAGTTCATAGTGTACCTCAAGATTAACTTTTGATATACATTCTGTGAGTGTTAGCAAGTGCATAATGACCTGTATCTGCCATCACAGTATATTACAGATACAATTTCACTGTCCTAAAAATCTGTTATGCTGCATCTCTTCATCCCCCCTCCTTTCTCCTGAATATCTCAAAAGTATAATCTTCTTACAATTTCTATATATAGCTTTGCCTTTTCTAGAACTCCGCAGTAGAAAGCCTTTCCTTTCTTCCAGGTGGAAGACTAAAGTGGGCTAGAGTTGGGTATTTACCTTCTCCGAGGATGGTTAGGCTCTGGTAAAATCCAGAGGCCAAAAACTAGTGCAAAAAATACTTTTCCTTGAGGTCAGGCTTTTGTTAAGGTAACAGAATGCTCTGGCGTATTTCAAGGGATTTCTACTGCCCACTCCCAACCCCCTACCCCTCCTGTCAAAAGCAAGGGGATTTTTCTTTTGTCTTCACTCTGAGAACCTGGAGGGGTTCCTAGAGATAAAGCTGAAGAGATTTTTAACTCTCAAGCTTACCCATATTGAGCCTCCAGCAATTCCTCAATGACAGGTTATGTTTTACCCACTCCTGGTTCCAGCAGCAGGCTTCTGCTCATGGACTTCCGCTCAGGTGAACTGTTATTTTCTGTATTTGTTGATCTCTCCAATTTGGGGGGCAGCAGTTTGCTCTGTGACCTAAATTCTCTATAAGACCCAAAAATAGTGATTGATCTTCAGTTTATTCAGCTTTTTTCCTGTTGTTGATGACTTCTAAGCTCTTTACATGAGACCAGAAATAGGAAGTCAATGTAATAATCCATACATTTAAAAAAATGTTTTCCAGTTTGTTCCATCTAAGTGGGATGGTTGACCCAAATTATATAGTCTGATAATACTTAAAGCAGGAGGTTCCACTATTATCTACTTTAATCTTCATATCAACACTATGAATAGTTAATAAATGCATTGTTCCTCGGTAGTCCCCATTAACACCCTGTTTTTATGTCTTTGCTTAAATGTTTTCCTAACCTGATGGAATGCTTCTCTACTAGCTGATCTAAGCAGTTTTTATTTTGGTATGTCTACCATCCTTTATAACCTGGTAAATGGCATCTCTTCCATGAAATATCAGAAGCATTACTTTTCCTCTTAAAGTTTCTCAGCATTTTATTTGCACTGTTCTTAGACCTCTTGTTAGTTAAAAAAAAAAATGCCTTTGTTATTTATGTACAAATAGATCGCTGTGTAGATTATAAAAAGCACATCTTCTGAGGCACCTGTGTGACTCAGTCGGTCAAGCATCTGACTCTTGATTTCAGCTCAGGTCATGACCTCAGGGTAGTGGGATCCAGCCCTGGGTTGGACTCCTTGCTCAGCATGGAGTCTGCTTGAGACTCTCTCTCTTCCTCTGCCCTTACCCCCAGTTGTGCAACTGCGTGCTCTCTGTCAATAAATAAATAAAATCATTTTTAAAAAGCATATCTTCTTTATGATTAAGTTTTACTTACATTCTAGAGCTTAATTCAGTGCTTCACAATTAATAAAATACCCTTACTCAGATTTAACACTATATCCCACATGTCAAAAGAATGAACCCTAATGAACTCTAGCTGTGATTCCAGTCCTAGATGACCAAATCAAGACTGAACAGTCACAACTCAGAAGCTTCTTTCCACAACATACTATAAGCTCACCTTCTTCTGTAGTCTCAAACCCCAATCCCATGTTGGTTTTTATAAGTATGGTCAAAAATTAAATTGTATTTCATGTCACATAACTAGATATCATTCTCTTTCCCTGAGACTTCTATTTCTCTGTAAAGTGACCAAATATAGCAATCTAGAGTTGGCAGGACCAATAGAACAAAAATCAGAGGATGGAAGATGGAGACCAATAGATAGCTGTGCCCCCTACTAGAGATGGTAGTGGGTTCATAAATGCTATAAGAAAAAAAGTCTCTGTGACTACCAAACTGGGAAATAGTGTATCAAACAAATACAAGGAGTGCATATTACCAAACTGGGAAATAGTGTATCAAACAAAGATAAGGAGTGCATATTTTTAAATCTTCTTTGGGAATCTACAAGATGAACCTATAGTTAATTTAATTTCTCTGTGCATAGAACCCATTTCTGGAAGATAACTTGAGGGACTAGTGGGTTCAAACACATTTTGTGTAAAGCTTACCTAGACATTAAGCTTTTTCCCAGATCTTAGAAACTGGCTTCCTGCAAATTGGGATAAATATGGGTAAGATGGTGAAAGTAGGAAATCATTTTATCCTATGTTAAAGGAGAGCTAAGCTTTTTCCAAATGACAGGAAGAACTGGGGTGCAATGTGATAATAGGAAAAAAAATTCTATAGATGGAAGCATCTATTAAAATTTGCATTAGTCATGCCTTTACTAGAATACTATATCTACTTTTGGTTTTCACACCTTAAAAGAGAGTTAGAGAAATAAGAGAGGGTCAAGAAAAGTCACAAAAGTAATTAAAGAATTGTAAATCAGGAACCTGGAGAAAAAGTCAAAGGTACTGTATCACTTAATGTAAATAATTTAATTCCACAAATACATATCAAGTGTAGCTCTCCACTCTTCGTGATTATATCTTACATAAGAGAGAATATGCAAAATGACTTATGCACAGTGCAAGCAGCTTTAGCATTTAGAAAGATAGATTTTTGCAGGTCAACTGTTTACCGTATCTTTTTATTGGAATCCTGTTTCACTGATAGGCTATAGTTAAGAGCACAACTGCTAGTCTTAGATCTGCTTCACATCTCAGCTCTTAAATATACTTATAATAACAATTTGGGTAAGGTATCATGAGTTTTTGTGTGCTGGTTTTCTCTATAAAATGGGAAATATAACAGACTCCTAATTCAATGGGTTAAATGAGTATAAATCTAATATATGTATATATATAGTGCTTCCATCTTGATTGGCATATACTGGATATTTAATAAAATGGGTTTTTTTACTATAATAAATTATATTGGAAGACGATCATATAGAATATCAAATTGTATGGGTTTATAAAGAAGTTGTTTTGCAACTCCTCTGGAAACCAAAATGGAAGAAATAACATTCAGATAAATATCTATTATTGGAAAAAAAAAAAAAAACAGTAAGTCCACAATCATAATAGCCAATAATTATTGAGCACTTACTATGTTACACTTTCTATTATAAGCATTTCACATGTATTGACTCATTTAATCTTCACAAAACCTCCATGAGGTATAGGCTCCTATCATGCCCACTTACATGTGACAAAGAGTATTTTTGCTACATCACACAGCTAAATAAAGGAGGAGCTGGGATTTGAACCTAGGGAGTTTTGATCCACTGATCCACTGTCAAGGAGAGCAAGGCAAATAAATATATTTAAGCGTTATTTTATACTGGGATAGACAAACCCCAATCTACTGTGCTTTAAATATGTTTATTTCTTCATTGATATGTTTACTAACATGTGAAGAAGCACATTGATAAAGATCAGAGATTTCCTTTAGATTTTAGAATACCAACACAAGTATCCTTTCCTATACATAGCCGGAAACCAACACACAACACACACATGCACACAAATCTATTCTTGACAGTTATTCTTGACAATAAAACAAAATTGCTATTTTCCACAACTGTGCACTTGGTCTTGGTCAGCTTGCTTTGGAACTTTCTGTGTGTTGAGTGCTGCCTTATTAATTCCATTTTTTTTTTTTTAAGATTTTATTTATTTGACAGAGAGAGACACAGCGAGAGAGAGAAACAAGCAGGGGGAATGGGAGAGGGAGAAGCAGGCTTCCCGCCGAGCAGGGACCCTGATGCGGGGCTCGATCCCAGGACCCTGGGATCATGACCTGAGCTGAAGGCAGACAGACGCTTAATGACTGAGCCACCCAGGTGCTCCCCCCCCTTTTTTTTTTTTTTTGCAGTATGCTGATTGTCATAGCATCCTATATCCTAGAATGCAAACAGTGCAAGAAACTTCAACTGCAGGGAAGAGTCCCAGACCATAATCCGTATGTTCTGTGTTTAATAATTTGAATACAGTTCTCTAATTGACATCAACAAGGAAATAGTACCTTTTTAAGGACAAAACACTAATTTTTAAAATTATTTTGGATGTGTATTGAATGTATGCAAAAATACTAAAAATTATTAAGCTAGCCGAGACCTACATGAAAAAAGAAGAAGCCGTATGAGTATTTCAATCCTGCATGCATGCATAAACATTGTCACCCAAGATGTCAGTCCCAAAGATAGAGTGACAAACCAATGAAATAGCACACTATAGTGACACAGGCTCATTATACCTTGTGTGATGCTTAGCTACAGTTTCCTTGTTTGATTACATTATTTGGGCCAGAATGACAAACAGAAAAGTGAGATAGGGAATAATGAAGCAGTCAATGTCAAAGACTTTCGTAGCTCTGAAGATACCAACCTTTGCCCAGATGCTACCGAAGTCATTTTAAGCAGAAGAGGGAGAGCTTCTAATTGACTTGTGTTCCACTAAACATTTAAGACACAGAAATGGAAATGTGCCACACTTTGTTTATCTGTGTTTATGTGCTTTTTGCTCTTTTGACATTTGATTTGTAGGTCTGTACTTGAAAGTTAGGTTCATGTAAACAAAAATTAGGCATATTTTGTTTCTTTTGCTTTCTCATAAATGGTAGTTGATTTAAACTATTTGATTCTAAGTGAACGATTTAATTATTTTTTTCTTTTAGTAGCTCTTCTTAAGTATAATTTAGACAAGCTTATTGTTTAATTTTCATAACTGGAGTTTTACTGCATCTTTGACATTAGCAGAAAAATATAATGACAATAAGCAAGGAAAGAATATTCCCTTGAAGAAAGAATATATGGACCATTATTAGTGATCATGACCTGGAACAAATTTTTTTTAAAGATTTTATTTATTTATTTGACAGAGAGAGAGATAGCAAGAGGAGGAACACAAGCAAGGGGAGTGGGAGAGAGAGAGGCAGCCTTCCCACCAAGCAGGGAGCCCGATGCGGGGCTCTATCCCAGGACCCCCGGATAATGACCTGAGCCGAAGGCAGACGCTTGACGGCTGAGCCACCCAGGTACCCCATGAACACTTTATTCTTAAAAGTGTGAAGTGCTTAAATGATACCAGTCATTTGTATCTGTTCTTTGTTTGATTACTTGGCTTGAATTGGTAGCAATATTTCTTCTAAAAATATAATTGGATACTAAATAATCAATGATATACATTTGCTCTCATGCTCTTCATTTGATGTGAAAATTGTGATACAGTATTAGAGATAATAAAAAAATGTTTTTAGGGGGCACCTGGATGGCTCAGTTGGTTAAGCATCTGCCTTTGGCTCAGGTCATGATCCCAGGGTCTTGGGACTGAGCCCCGTGTTGGGCTCCTGCTAAGCGGGGAGTCTGCTTCTCCTTCTCCCTCTGCTCCTCCCCCTGCTTGTGCTCTCTCATTCTCTCTCAAATAACTAGATAAAGTTTTTAAAAAAATTATAAAATGTGTTTAACCAAAAAGAAAATAGTACTTAACCCACATTGAACAGAGACTCATTTACATCTACCAATAAGTCAACAGTGTTTACTGAGTCCTTACTTTGTACTTAGTGCCACACTAAGTAAAAGGGAAGGTAATCAATAATTTTAGAGAGTGTACTGTTTGTCAATCATTATGCTAGCCACTTTGCATACCTCATCACATTTATTTCTCAGAAAGCTCAAATCAGTTGGGTATAATTATATGCATGTTACATAGAACATAACCACAGTTACTTTAAGTTACTTGCCCAAGGTCAAGCTACTAGGAAATTGTGTAGTCAGAATTCGAAGCTAGTACCACATGGCTCTAAAGTTTATTTTTATGCACACTGGCAGAGTTTGCCTGCAGTTTGGTGGTGAGAAAACTAAAAGGAGAAAAATAATCAAATAAAACAAATAAAGCAAGTGACAGTGAGAGACAGGAGTTTTGGAAAGGAGATAGATAAAGGGAAGAGGACAGATGTCTCCTTGTAATAAATACCACATTGTGAGTTCTAGGCTAACAATGCCTATGATGTCTGATGATTGGGGGTGTTAACACTGGAATCATGTTGCATGTTCATAAAACTTGATCATTCACAATTACTGTATTATGGTTGGTAGATTTTGGTAAAATTTTGGTGACTTATCTGATCACATCTTTGGAAGGAAGCAGGTGCTGTCTGGGGAGGAAGAGAGAGTCCCAAGAGGACTCTCAAATTTTCAAGTAACTTTTCCCAGTGAAAGTTTTAACAAAGGGAAGAATTGCCTCAAGAGTTTACATTAGAATTTTATGGCTTATGTTGTTTACTTTTGGCTTTCCAGGAGTCAGGAAGATTGACTATGATGCTTTTCCACTAAGATTCTCTCTCAGCCTTTGTGATTCTGTTAAATGAGGAAGACTTTGAAGCAAAAACAAAAAACAAAAACAAAACAAAACTTTATAGTCTCTTTCAGGGATTTCTTAGTAATGCATTTCTCAATAGCTAGGTCCTCAGGCCACCTTCTAGAAGATACACTTTACAATGAGTTTCCTTTGATAACTCTGTCTCCTTAATGATATTTTTCTTATGACCTTTAAAAAGGGTGGATGTTTCAGGTCAAGTCATAGAGAAACTGAGCTCTGTCTGCCTTTTCCTTGGGTCATAGTTGCCTCCAAGTGATTGGTGTTTTTGACTATAGTACTACAGGCTCAGTAGTTAGAATTATTTCAGATATAAAGGATAGCAAACTTAATGAAATCAATTTAACTGTTTAAAGATATATATATATATATATATATATATATGATTTAAATTTAAATTTTCAGGCCATGTTTTAAACATACAGGGCACTAGCTAAAGCAAATATTATAACAAATAAAAATAAAAAAACAATTGTCTACCCTATTATCATCTTAAACTTTTTATCAGCTTTTTTGTGTGTAAACATTGGCTTATTATCTTCTTCTTAGTCATGAAATACCTCAGGCTTCCTTTATAACTTGTGACAACAAGAATGTTTCAGCTTATGTTCAGATACAATAATACTACAGCTGTTAAAGTCATCATTAATATTGTTCTACTACTCATGTTGAAGCAGGAAATTCTCTCAAGAATCTTTTATTTTCTCCTCAAATACATTGTTCCCTTAGCCATCAATTTTCAAAGATTGGCTTTAGCTCTCTATTTATTTTCCCCAATTTGAAAGCTTCTGAACTGTTTTTGATAAATGTTATGGGTAATGTTTCTACTTAATAAGAAAGGATGAATAAATAAAAGGATCAATAAAAGAAAAAAATAATTATTAAATGCCTATTAAATGATAGTTACTGAACATAGTATATATTGTCATTTTTCTTCATATTAACTGAAATAGATATTTTCATCTTATTAATGAGAATACATAAATGCAGAGAAGTTAATTGGGTTCTATTCAAGTTCTATAATATCACACAGCTGGTGAGTAGCAGGACTGGAATTTGTATACAAACATTATAAAATATACATTTTTTTATTTCAAGAAAAAATATATAACTTTCACCATAATTCTCATCATCTCATCATCTCATTCCCCTTCTCATAAATATCCAAGGGCTTTAGAATGTTTCCTCAATAAAAGCTTTCTGACAAAAGATGACTTGAAATGCATGGTTTTGAGAACTTGCACGTTAAAATGATTTCATTCTGCTCTCACTTTTGATTGATAACTTGGCTGGCATATAATCTAGGTTGAAAATAATTTTCCATCAGAATCTTGAAAGCATGTCTTCATTGTTGAGAAATCGGGGGCCATACTAATACTCATCCTTTGTGTATGACTTTATTTTTATTATTTTTATTTTTTGTTTTTGTCCTTTTCAAGAAATTCAGATATCTTTTTTCCCCAATGTCCTGAAATAATTTCACACTGGTGTGCCATAGTGTAGGTGTAATTTTACCCATCATGCTGGGCACTTGGTGGGCATTTTCTTTTTTTTTTTTAAGATTTTATTTATTTATTTGACAGAGAGAGAGAGAGAGTGAGAGCAGGAACACAAGCAGGGGGAGTGGGAGAGGGAGAAGCAGGCTTCCCGCTGAGCCGGGAGCCCTTTGCAGCCGGGAGCCCTTTGCAGGGCTCGATCCCAGGACCCTGGGATCATGACCTGAGCCGAAGGCAGACGCTTAACGACTGAGCCACCCAGACCCCTTTGGTGGGCATTTTCAATCTGGAAATGTGTATTCTTCAGTTCTGGGAAAATTTTATTAAACTTTTCATTGATTTACCTTTCATCTATTTTCCTATTGTCTCCTTCCGGAACTCTTACTTAAAAAAAAACATAGTTTATTATTTTATTATTTTTAAATATTTTTAAAAGATTTTATTTTTTTATTTATTTATTAGAGAGAGAGAGAGCTCGTGTGTGTGCACGTGTGCACACACAGGTGCAGGGGAGGAAAGGAGGGAGATTGACAAGCTGACTTGCACTAAGCAGGGAGCCCAAGGTGGGGCTCGTTCCCACGACTCCGAGTCCAAGACCTGAGCCAAAACCAAGAATCTGACAGTCATCTGAGCCACCATAGTTGGTGGCCCATAGTTTATTATTTTAGAATACACTTTATAAATAGTCCAAACACACACATACCTACCCCTGCCATCGGGGAGGGTGTTTACATCTTTTCTATTTCTTTTTCTTTTTAATTTCTATTGTATTCATTTATTTTATTTAGATTCTAGCTAGTTAAAATGCAGTGCAAGAATTCTTACATTTTTACGCTTGGATTTGTCCTTTACTTTTATTTTTCCTCTTGAGTTGGCTATCTCTTGTTCCACAACAAATTTTGCCAAAACTTAGTAGCAAAAACAGCAACAATTTGATCATATCCTATGATTTGGAGGGTTGGAAATTCAGTCAGGCCTTCGCTGGACAATTCTTATTCTTTCTGAGGCATTGACTGAGGTCACTTGGTGGAACTCCTCTGATGGATGGCATGAATGAGCCAAGACACCATTATATAACTTGACAGCTTGGTGGGCAAGAATGAGGGGCCGAGCTTAGTTCAGACTCTTTACCGGTCTGCCTGCCCCTGATTTCTCAAATAGGCAATCTCGTGGTAGTCAAATTTCTGGTATGGTGCTTCAGGGCTCCTAGGGAGAAGTCTTCAAGAAAGGGGAAGAGAAAGCTATTAATCTCTAAAAGCCTGGGCCCAGAAATTAACACATTATCATTTTCACCTTATTCCATTGGTAGAGTGGTCACTGAGCTCAAATTCACAGGGAGGGAATTAGACCCACTACATGGCTGCTCAGAGACAGCATTTTAAGAGACAAAAAAAGGAAGCTGTCAGTCTCTAATGGCCTGGGCCTGGAAACAGCACAGTATCTTGAATTAACACACAAGATCAAGTTGCAAATGAGACTAACATAAATCAAAGATCTTACCTGATATTGAGCTTTACTAATTGTGTCAAGGACACAGGCAGTTAAGAGGTTCATATAATATAGAGAGAGATCTGGGGCATCAGGGGCACTTCTTCAAATCATTCCTTCCTGCATCAGAAGTGCACCTCTAATGCAGAATAGAAGATTTGATCTCTACCTGGGAACAGTCTTGGGCAAGAACACTACAGATTCATTCTGTTCTTACCTGAAGTTGAATGGTTTCTATGAATATATTCTCATTTTGTTATATATCTTCCAGTGATTTCCAAAGTACTAAAATTGTTGTTTCAATTTTAACCCATTTATACCCCAGAGAGTTGCACGGTTTATGGGGCCTTCTCCAAGAAGCTATGCCTCATAAATTTTGTTTTGTTTCGGTTTTTTTTGTGATACTCTAAATAATCCTTTAGTTAGAGAACATCCTGCTAAGGGCTTCCAATAGGTAAGGCCTCATCCTCTTCAGAAATACTATTAATTCATGTACCCAGAGGTCCTGGACATTAGACCAGATACATCGCATTAATTTCTCCCCTCAGGGACATGCCACTACTAAAGGAAGTTAATAGAACGTAAGAAAGCTCTGCCAATCTTTTCTTTCCATGTCACTTCTGTCATATTCTGTTTATGAAAGTAGTCACTACATCCAGCCTAGATTCAAGAGGCGGGGAATTAGATCTTATTTCAATAAGAAGAGTACCCAGAATGTTGGCACCATCGTTAATCTATCATACTCTTCTTGTCCATTTCTTTATTCTTTTACTCATTTTCTAGGAGAGCTCTTCAATGATATTTTTCAAATCTTATAATGAACATTATTGCTGCAGGTTTTTAATTTCTAAGGGGCCATTTGTTTTCTGAATGTCCAATTTTTAGCACCATTTTTTTTAATGGATACAATAACTATTTTTATTTTTCTGTGGAGATTAATGGAGGTTGTATATATGTATGTACACATAACTGTATAAGCTTAGATATATATGTATATGTATATAAATACATCAAACATTCACACACATATAAAATGTACGTCAACATTTTCTTCTTCCTGAATAATCTCTATTTCTCCTAATTTTACCTATTGTTCTGGTTTCTGATATTCAATAGAGGTAATCTTTGGCTGTCTGCCTGTGTTCAGAGTGGGGAACCAAACAGTCAATTGCAACCTATGAATGTGTGGATGGATCTCAGAATATTTAGTTGTAGCATATGGCAATCACGTGGGGCATTTTTTGGATATCACAGTGTTAAAAAATTTAGATCTCTTTGGGTTGGTCATATTTCTCCAATTTTTTGAATATAATATAAAATTCTTTAGTATTCTGGGAGTCTGAGTTAAGAAAAGAACTGGGGGCCTCAACTTTCAAGTCAGAATATATAGAGAAACTCAATCATCTCTTTTTAGTATTGTAACCAGACATACAATTGAGCCTTTTGCCCCCATATCAAATCTTTCCTCTTTTTATCCTTTTCCGAGTCATCTGCCAGGGGACATTCATAAAGTAAATGAAATAGGGTGCAAGAATCTGTTTCCCAAACATCTTTTAATCTATCATCCTTATTTTAACCCTCCACTTAATTCTTGAACTTTTTGAAGATTTTATGATGAAAATTGGGTTGAATCTCAGCTTTTTCCTTTGCTGGTTTAGGAATAAGCTTCCTTGAATCTACCTTTTTCCCAGTTTTCAAAATTTTCTTGTTACTGTTTCCTTTCCTTTTCTCCTTCTCGTTATGGATTTATGCATTTTTAAAAGAATCACTTTATAGTTTTTTAGTGAGATTTGGGATTCGAGTAAAAGTAGTTATGTATGTTCAATCCACTACCTTGACTTTGAAGTTCCCCATCCCATAAACATTTCTTGAATTGAATTAGTTATCTCTGTATGAGAACAAAGAACTTACTGAAATACTAGAGTGTGTGTGTGTGTGTGTGTGTGTGTGTTGGTTGAATTGATTATAATACGTCAAATAACCCAATTGATTCTTCCTTTTAATTAGATACATTTCACTTTGCTAGGGGAATATTCAGCCAAATATTGAAGTTTCTCATATTGCTAGTTGGCTTTTTTTGTCCCCTACTTTTTTCCTCTAAAGAGAGTCAGTTGTTATAAATCAAAATCAAAATAGTCCTATAAGAAACCTCAGTGGAGATTTTTCATCTTTAAGAAAAAAATTAACATTTTTAATTCAGCTGACATGAAAGACTTGCTATGTTTTATAACTTTATATTACATATGAATATTTACATGTAAGAATTTCTCTAGGATAGATACATGAAGAGGAATTACTGGAATATAGAAAATATGCCTCTTTTACTTTATTTGATACTGCAAAACTGTTTTCTGTCAGGTACGTTTATCAATTTACACTCCCTTGAGTGGTGTATGAGCTGCCAATAGCTTCACATCTTCATAACCCTTTGGTGTTTTGTGTTATAGCATGTTTTTAACCTAAAATGTGGCAAACTCTATCTCATTTTGGTTTACAGTTGCATTTATCTGAATAGTAATGAGACTGAACCTCTTTCCATATGTTTACTGGCCATTTGGCCCTCCTCTAAGAAATACCTATTAATATCCTTTACTCATTTTTCTTTTTCTCCCTCTTTTATGTTGATTTCTAGGCTGATGACTAATATTTTCTCAGATAAATATATTTCACAAATGAAACTTTATTGAATCTGTAGCTTGTTTCTAAAGTTTGCCTTTTTTTTCCTAAAAATATTTCATGCAGGCACACTTATCAATCATTTTCCTTGTGGTTTGGTCTTTTTTGCTTCTTCTTTAAGAAATTCTTCCTTACTCTTCTGTCATAAACATGTCTTCATATATTTTCTTTCAAAACTTTTGATTTTAAGGTATAAATCTTTACTCAATCTGATAGATCTTTAACTATGTGAAATGAGATAGGAATCTGATATTACCTTTTTTTTTATTTTTATGTGGAAAACCAATGTTACCGGGATCGTTTGTAGATGGTTCAAATTTTTATCTACTGATTTTCTAGGCCTGTCCTGTCTTATACCAAGTGTCCATAAATGAAAATGTCAGCTTCATACTCTGAAACTTTTTGTTTATTTATTTGTCAGTACCTGTTACCCTATTTGTTTATTTCTTTGTCAGTACCATACTGTCTTATTTACTGTGGAATGATAGTAAACAAATATCTTGAACAAGGGTCCCTTATTAGTCATTAGCATGCCCTAGCTATTCTGTCCAGTTAACCTTCCATATGAATTATTGGGTTCTGCTTGTATAGCTCTATAATAAAACTTGTTGAAATGTTGATTAAAATGTATTAAATGTATAGATTTATCTATTTTTTAAAGATTTTATATTTATGAGGCACCTGGGTGGCTCAGTCGTTAAGCGTCTGCCTTCAGCTCAGGTCATGATCCCGGGGTCCTTGGATTGAGCCCCACATCCAGCTCTCTGCTCAGTGGGAAGCCTGCTTCTTCCTTTCCCACTCCCCCTGCTTGTGTTCCCTCTCTCACTGTCTCTCTCTCTAATAAATAAATAAAATCTTTAAAAAAATTTATATTTATGATGGTGAATCTTCCTCTCAATTGACACTTACCTCGGTATTTTAGGTCTTTTTAATACTTCAACGCTTTCTGAATTATTTTGTAAAAGTTTTTTTTTTTTTTTTAAGATTTTATTTATTTATTTGACAGAGAGAGGCACAGCGAGAGAGGGAACACAAGCAGGGGGGGGGGCAGAGGGAGAAGCAAGCTTCCCTGGGCTCGATCCCAGGACCCCGGGATCATGACCTGAGCCGAAGGCAGGCGCTTAACGACTGAGCCACCCAGGTGCCCCTATTTTGTAAAAGTTTTAAAAATTTAATTCTAAGAGCATTTTTCTTTTGTTTCATTTGTTTCCATTTTTAATTATGTTTTTATGTTTTAAATAAGTTCACCTTCTAAATATTTGTTATGGGTATGTAGGCAACTAATTGATTTTCAGATTGTTCCTTTATCTAACAACATTGTTGGATTCTTTGATTAATTCTGACTGTAGGAGAGGAAAAAGTTTTTCTTGACCCTCTTAAGGTTTCTGGCTGGGTCTGAAAATTAAACAAAAAAAGATGAACAGGAGGAAAACAAACAAATTTATTTAATATAAGTCTTATGTGGCATGGGAGCCTCCATAAGGAAATGAAAACCTGAAGAAATAGATAAGCCTGACTACTTTTATACTAAGTTTGATGGAAAAGAATGGACAGTCATGTAGAAATATGATAGGTCAAAGAGTATGGAGTGTGTTAAACTCAGGGAAACTTAGCAAAGCCTCTTCGTAGGAATTCGGCTTGGGGTCCCTTTGTCTTCAGAGATAAGAATGGTCCTTTCCTCTGAGTATCAGGAGGGCACTTTTCACTTGAGGGTTTTATGATCTGTTTCAGAAGAGAATCCTGTGTATAGGGAGGTCAAAGTGAGCTTCCTGCTGCTGTTTTCTCAAACTCCTTCAGCTTAAGGAGTTTTTTTAATATGGTAAGGTGCCATATTTTGGGGTAGCCTTTCCTAAATCTATCAGCCACTTTTCTTGTATATTCTAGGAAGATAATCTTATGGCTCTAAATAATAAGAAAATATTTTTCTTTCTTTTTCAACCTTCTAAGAGTTGTTTGGTAAAATAGAATTTTAAATGGAATTTAAAAATGATTTTAAGTGAAATTCTAATATTTCACCATTAAGTAAAATGTTTATTGTGGGTGTAAGTCAAGGAAGTTCCTTTCTAGGGCGCCTGGGTGGCTCAGATGGTTGGGTGTCTGCCTTCAGCTCAGGTCATGATCCCAGGGTCCTGGGATCGAGTCCCACATCAGGCCCCCTCTTCCTTGGGGAGCCTGCTTCTCCCTCTGCCTCTCTGTCTCTCATGAATAAATAAAACATCCTTAAAAAAAAAAAAAAGGAAGTTCCCTTCTATTACTAAATTGGTAAGATTTTTCATTAATCAGTGTTGAATTATATTAATGTTTATATCTATTAAGGTGCTAATTTTGACATTTAGTATGTTAATAAGGAAAATTGCATAACTAAATGCTTTATGTTAAAACACTTTCATTCTTTCAGAAACATAATCCAATTATGGTGAAAGTTTATGTATATCATTGAATTTGCTTTGAACAGTTTTGAATTTTATTTAGTGTTTCTTCATTCATGTTTAAAAGATGTCCTTATAATTTCCCTTTCTCATAATCTATTTGATGTAGTATTAGATTATACTTTAATTGTGAAATGAATAGGGAAGTATATCTTCAATTTCTAATGTCTGAAATAGCTTAAATAACATTGAATAGGGACACACGGGTGGCATA
>NC_138371.1:82040143-82064070 GCF_054177405.1 Leptonychotes weddellii | reverse complement strand
TCCTAGCAGTTAGCACCCCCATATTTGATTGCACCTCATTAATAGCCTTTTTGATTTCTTCTTGGTTAGATTTCAGTTCTTTTACTTCTCCAGGAAGGGTTTCTCTAATAACTTCCATGCTTTTTTCAAGCCCAGCTAGTATCTTTAAAGTGATGATTCTGAACTCTAGATCTGACATCATACTAATGTCCATATTGAGTAGGTCCCTGGCAGTCGGTACTACCTCTTGTTCTTTTTGTTGAGGTGATTTTTTCCATCTTGTCAATTTGCCCAGAGGAGAATAGATTAATGAGAGAACAAAATGCTAACAGGGTAACAACGCTCGCAGAATATATACTCTAAACAAATCAGAAAAGACCTGAAGCAGTGGGAAAAGAAAGGGAAAGAGAGAAAAAAGAAAAAAAAAAGGAAAAGAAAAAGATAAAGATAAAAACAAACAAAAACAGAACAAAACAAAAAATAACAGAATGTGATCAAATATGATCAGGCTGGTATATAGATCAGTGCCACACACTAGATTTTGGGTGTATTTGGTCTGTTAGAAGAAAGTGCCTCCCAAAATTTTAAAGAAAGAAAACCTTATATATGTACAAAAATAAGGGTTGATATGATGAAGGTATGGAATATGACTGTAAAGATGGAAATTATAAAAAATTTTATAAAAGGAATTGATAAGAATTTGTTTGAAAAAAGAAAGAAGAGGATTTAAAAAAAAGAGAAAAAAAAAGGGAGAGAATGTGATCAGGCAGGGGAGTAGAAAAAAACCATAACATAGAGATTTAGGGTATATTTTGATCTGTTAGAAGAAACAATTTCAAAATTTTAAAGAGAGAACAACCTATATATATATGCCAAAAATACGGGTAACTACTATGAAGGGATAAATATGACTCTAAAAATGAAAAATAAAAATGAAAAATAAATTTCTTTTTAAAAAAGGGATTGATAAGATGTTGGTTGAAAAAGGGAAAAAGAAAAATTCAAAAAAAAAAAAGAAAAAAAGACAGTTAAAAAAAAATTAACTTGGGGCGCCTGGGTGGCTCAGTTGGTTAAGCAACTGCCTTCGGCTCAGGTCATGATCCTGGAGTCCCGGGATGGAGTCCCGCATCGGGCTCCCTGCTCAGCAAGGGGTCTGCTTCTCCCTCTGCCCTCTTCCCTCTCATGCTCTCTGTCTCTCATTCTCTCTCTCTCAAATAAATAAATAAATAAATAAAGTTAACTTTGAAAGACTAAAGAATCATGGTAAAAAAGCCATGAATTCTATGTGCAGTATTCCCCTAGCGCTGGAGTTCTGCCGTTCTCATTGATCGGTAAACTTGGTCTTGGCTGGCTGTTCTCTCTGATCTTCTGGGGGAGGGGCCTGTTGCCATGGTTTCCAAATGTCTTTGCTGGAGGCGGAATTGCCCTGCCCTTGCCCGGTCCGGACTAAGTAATCTGCTCCGGTTTGCTCTCCGGAGTTTTTGTTCCCTGCAAGCTTTCTGTAGGGCTTTGGAGGCGGAGAGTGAAAATGACGGCCTCCCAATCTCCGCCACAGAGGAGCCGAGAACTTGGGGCCCCACTCCTCAGTGAGCCCCCAGAGAAAAGCCGCCAGTCACTCCCGTCTCCCCGGTCTCCAGCAGCACTCCATGCTCACCCGGCCTGTGACCACGCGTTTCTATCTCTGGCACCCGACCCCGTGTGGAGTCTCCAAACCCAGCAGATTCCTGCGGTGCGCTCCCGCACCTCTCCTCCTGGGGGAAGAAGGTGAGTCTCCCCGGATCTACCGCTTGTTGGGTCCCTGCTGGAGGAACAGTGGCCCGACTGTGCCACGGATCATGGTTTATGGCAACCCCGAGCTGAGAGCCCACGCCTGGGCTCCGTCTCTGCAGCCAGCTTCCCGGCTCCGATACCTGGGAACTCTGCCGCACTCAGGCACCCCTGGTCTTTCTGTGACCCGGAGGGTCCTGAGACCACACTATCCCATGAGGGTTCCACCCCCCCGCTTAGCCACGGGAGTGACGTCCCTCAGCGGAGCAGACTTCTAAAAGTTCCGATTTTGTGCTCCGTGGCTCTATCACTTGCCAGAAGCGGCTGACGGAGGCCCCTCCCCCGCCGTCTATCCTCCCGAATATCGCCTCGGATTCACTTCTCCGCACGTCCTACCTTCCAGAAAGTGGTCACTTTTCTGTTCAGAGAGTTGTTGCTCTTCTTTTCTTCATTCTCCTGTTGAGTTCGTAGGTGTTCAGATTGGTTTGATCCCTATCCAGCTGAATTCCTGAGAGGAGACGAAATCCAGGTCTCCTACTCCTCCACCATCTTGCTCCGCCCCCTCCCTTACTTTCTTAAGAATTCAGCTGTGTATTTAAAAGGAATTTGTTACTATTTATGCATCATTTCTGAATGTTGTGATGAGCAAGATTTGATCTATTCTGTATATTGTCATTTAAGACAAAGAGAGAAAGCCAGAGGGATCTGTATTTATTGAACACTGCTTTGTGCATAGCATTGTGCTGGAACTTTCATATACACCATTTCTCTTAATCCTTATAAGGTCAATGAGGATGGAAGATATTGTTAACAAGAATGTGATTGGACATGTATTTTTAGAGAGATCATTCTAGAGGTTATTAGAAGAACAATTTTGGGACTCCCTCAATGCTCTTTGAAACTTAATTTCTGTGGGAAGAGGATTAAAAATATGTTTGTTTTATTATAATTCACAGAAACTTGGTAGAATAATCAGTGTGCCCTGGAGGGCTGTGGAAAATAACCAACCCCTTATTGAATTAAACATACGTTATTAGATGACATAGTGAAATTTGATATGTGAGGTTCATTCTACATTTGAAGGATTATATTGTCTAAGTAGTGGGGGGAAAAATGATGACAAGGGAGCCTCACTTACAAGGCAGCCCTAAGATCTGGATCCCAAGTCACAGATGCTGCATGGTCTTGGTGGCTTCGCCTAGACCTGAATCATATGCAAATTGAACTCATGTAGATAATTGTTATATGACTTTTAAAAATATTTTATTTCCATTTATGTGTCTGTACCTTTTTAATACCTTGAGGGGAAAAAAGTCAGCTGACATCTCATTCAGCAACTCCTGTGTTTACTTTGATTTGTGACCACTGTGTATGTTTCCTGCTGATGAACCCTTTTGTTTTTTGACCTCATTTAGATCATCTCTCTTTTGTCAACTTCTATGGACAACCTTTTTGAGTCGTTCACCCTAACCTCCTAATATTTGCCAACATTTCACCTTGTTAGCTTAGCACAGGTTCAGCATCTTCAGAAGTCACTCGATATGGGCACATTTTTCTACCATAGCCTTTGAACTTTTAAGTGAGGGCAGGACCTGTTTCCTCACACGTGCTGCCGCATGAGTTATATTGAAAATCTGAAGCCTGCAGCTGTTAGCTCAAGGACAACCCAGGGGAAGTGTCATTTTCCTCTTAAACTTCTAAGGAAATTTCTTTATACTCAGTGTAGGCAGAAGGAAGGGGGGAGATAAAGGCACTATAATCAACCACCACTAAATCCACGTATTTTAAGTCTGAGAAACCTTTCTTACTTTCTCCTTAAGGAACCAAATGGCTGCAGGAAGGATGAAGTATCAAAGTATGCTGTGGTTTTCCTGAGCAGAATAAATGTGCATCTCCTTTAAAACAAGATCATTACAAGATTTCCAATTTAGAAGAGGAAGAGATCTGAAGTCAACTTTTTTATTCTTTTAAAAATCCTTCACAATTTTTCTTCCTTGTACTTCAGAATAAGAATGATTCAAAGTCAAAATAACAAATGGAAAATACATCAGAAAGGGGAAGTTTCAGTTTCCTCTGGCAAACCAGTATGTCCCTATGATATCTGATGACTTTATACAATCAGTATTTTCTATGTATAAATCAGCTTTCTTTGAAGCCATTTTATAACATCTTACATTTAAAGAATCTTATTGAATCCAGAACAAGCCCCATTATCTCTGAGAATGAATTCCGCTAAAATATTGCTAAAGCATTTAAATTACAAAAGAACAAGACCATACTCTTGGTTGGTGATATGACCACCAGTGTGTTTCAATCCTTTTTCTTGGTATATCTTCTCATGAAAAATAAAATATACAGAACTCTTTAATTGGTTAGAAATCTTATTATTTACAGCCCATAATAGAATATGCCCATGTGGGGTAAGGACTGGGGAGAGGGAAGAAAAGAATAGAGATTATTAGGCAGCTGTCAAACTCTCAGGGAAAAGAATCAAACTAATTGTACATAGTTATCAACTGCTAAATTTCTTTTAAGAAGAACTAAGAGACCCTACAGAGCTACTCCAAGAGCTGGAAGCTTTGTTTCTACTAAGTTTTTCATCTAGTTAGGGAGAAAAACAACTGAAAACCAGTGTGAGACATTATTGGCTGTATCTAAGAGGAAACCACAAAGATGATGGCAGCATTTGTTGTGGGCTTCAAGGAAGTCTTAATAAGACTTGAAGTGAATCTTTAAAGATGGGCTGTAGTTGAATTGCTGAAGTGAAGAAAGACATTTCAGAAGATTGTGGGGTTTGTGTGCATAGGGGGATGAGGAGGTGGGTAGGGCTAAAGCATCAGCTAAGTCCCATTGGTAAATAAGCCTGGTGAGATGGAACATTCTCATATATCTCTCAGAACACACGAGTAAAGAAACCTTTAGAGAGACTTCCCCAAATCCAAATGCAGAATTCATTCTTTCCCTGAAGACAGCTGCCATGTCTATCAGGTTTATTATGTATCTCTTTTGATTAGTATTGTCTTGGCTCATTTTTGTACTCAACACATGTGGTAATATTGTTGTTAAAACTTTGGAATTTATTTTTGAGTTTTATGGTATTTTGTGCAGAGGGAATTTGTAAAATATATTATGTAACCCAAACTATAACATATTTAATAGTTGTTATTAGATTAGGTTTTAACTAGGTATTCCAGTAATTGTGGCATTGAAGGGCTCACTTTCCATCCAGTCTGTCTTAGAATTAGTGGTGTATACCATTAAATTGCTGGAATTTCCCCATATCTTGGAAAAAATAAGTTTTTGATACATACTGTAACTATTACTGAATAATTTGTCACTCTCCTCCACCTCTTAGGGAAATGAATATGTGTCAATTAAAATTAACATCAATTTTTATCAGCCCCTATGCTTAACAAGCTGATGATACTTTACAGGCTTTGAAGGGGGCAGGGAGTGAGAGGTTATAGATACCACATCACTGACAAGATGGAGTTTCCCTGTTTTCTCTCTATTAACAATCCAGCTTCCTTAAAGACTGCTCTTAGGACTTTCTTGCTTTAGGCTGAATAATGCCCATTCCAATAAAGACAACTCAAAAGCGAGGGGAAAAAAAAAATGCCTGCCATATGACAGACTCTGATAGGCTCTCTCAGTTCTTACTTAAAAGTCAAGGAAGGGGGTAGATTTTAAAGAACAAAAGTGTCAAACTGAACACGGTTTTTTTGCAGTAAAAGGGAAAGGTCACTGGGAAAGAATGCTTAAATTAAAATTGAAATCCAGGGCTTCGGGATCTAAATGTGGCTCTAACCTTTCACAAAATAAGCACAGAATTGTAATATGAAGGGTTCTTTTATACCTCCCTCTTCCATTATCATCTCTTCAGGGAAAATGTCACATATGATATATAGATATTAACTCTTCTCTTTGGCTTAGGTTGGAAGAGCTATATGAAAATGACCAATATAAAAAGTAAGACCTTAAATAATACCCTAATCTATAACATGAAGGTACTTTTTCTGGGCGAGAGGTTTTATCAATCTGTAAAAGTTCAATAACAGCAGAGATGGTGTGTGGAGCCACAGAAAGACTCTGAAGACTAGAGCTCTCCTCTTGCTGGTGACCTGTATTCTTTTGTTAAAGTCAATTTGATCATATCAGTGTTAGGATAGGGTCTCCACTGTAACAAACTCACTGAATCCCTGGCCCAAATAAGTCCACTTGTCACTTTGTCATAATTTTTGAATTGTTCTCAGTAAGTTTCTCTTATGCAATTTCCTTAAGTAATTTATCTTAATAACATCCTGGATATGTCACTGTTAGAAATGTTTCAAGCAGAATGTGAACACCATCATCAACATTAACATAATTTAAAGCAATGGAAATTCTGAGAAAGCCCATGTCTACCAGACAGAGCCATACTTACTCATTATATATTTTATCATTCTTAGTTAACATTTGGAGTGTAGTAAAATTTGCAATTTTAAATAAATTTGATAAAGATATTGAACACACACAATGTATCAGGCTCACTGACAATAATAAAAAAATAAACTGATAATAAACACTGAGGATTAAGATCCCAGAGGCAATAAGACTTGGAAACTGCTCTCTAGGAAGTAAGAGGATCCTGAAGGAAAAACAAAACAAAACAAAACAGAACATGACCACACAACTCTAAAACACTGAGGTTACAATAAAATCACAAATACAATGTTTTGAGAATTTAGGAAAGAGAAAACTACTTACAGTTTTTATGCTATGGAGGAGAGATAATAATATAAAAAGAAAATATATTTTTCACTTATTGCATTATGAATATGACTGCTTCTTTCTGCAAAAAAATGCACATCTACAAATACACAAAGTAAATTTATAAACAGTTGCATGTTATTTGGAGACCAATTGCATTTATTAGGGCCCCAAGTAAAGAAAACCTGGCATATTCACTAGTGAGTTATTGAATATTTATGACAGACCAGGCCCTAAGTTAAGTCAAGGAAGTACTAATGCCAGTTCAGATAGAAAGAGGGTGGAATTAGATTCTACTTTCAAAGGAATGAATAGAAAAGGGTTTGTGGCTATATGTAATCTACCAAAATAGGTTAAGTACAAGAATCTTCTGGTTGAATTATTAGCTATCCATAATTTAAAATAGTTCAGTGATTGTTTATGTCTTGTATACAACACAGTCCATGACCTTCTAGAATAGATGCTCCATTGGACTTGAGTAATGGCCAGAATAAACCCTGAGAGTACTCAATAAATATTTTCTGAACGGTAAAAAAATGAAAATAAGCATATAAATAAAAATAATTAAATAAATATTGGTTTAAAATGATAATTTTATTTCTTAAGTTTAATAAATTGTTTGATAAATTAAGTCTGATATAGACTCATCCATGGCAAGAGTGCCATGCTGGAATCAGTTTTTAACTGGCTCACAAGAACCAACCAATTTTTTGTGGGCAAGTTGATGACATGATGGTAGCTTGGAATAAGCCACAATGGGATATTTACACTACAGAAATCAGCAAATGTTGCACATGGTAAACATTTACCAGCAAACTTCTGACAGTATATCTTCAGCACTGTGTATGTCCTGTTTGGTTCCCTGTATTTCTCTAAATCTTACATCTAGATATATTCATCTAAACCCTGGCCCCTGGGAAAATTCTTTTCCTGGTCAAGGACTATTTAAGAAGCCATTGTTCATAATTCAAACCTTGAAACATCAAGCCAATTTTTCTTTATGTTCTGTTTTGAATTTTATAACTTGATTTTCCGCCTTAAGATGTATGAAGCTCTAGGCCTATTCCTAAGACTGCTGATTAGCTCTCAAACTTGTGTTTTCTATTCATGGATCCATACCATGGGTCAGGCCATGTAGATTTTTTTTATAAGACTGTGGTTTGCCTTGCTCTTGCTAACCCTTCTGCTGATCCAGAAGTTTGATGGGGAAATTCATCTGTGTGATAAATCCTGTTTGTTAGCATCTATGCATCATCTATTCCTTAAGCCCTAGCCAGCCTTCTGGGATAACAATCTACCACTCTTTCTTGATCTCTCTGACCCCAGCCTCCCCTTGCCTGGGCCATCCTTACCCAGGGTTAGCCAGGAGATGCTGCCAGGGTCTGCTTTGCTGCAGTTCTGTTGTACCTCTGTGGTTTCCCCACCCTGACTCCACCACCCCCACAGACACGCTAACAAATCCTGTTGGCCTCACTCGCTGACAGAAAAGCTTGCATGTAGCCAAATCCAGAATTAAACACTTTGATTTTTTGGACCTATTTTGACATTGTAGTAATGGTGACATGACCAACGTGGTCATATCAGATTCATGAATTCGTGTAGATCATGCATAATCAATCAACAAGATGGCAGCCACATGTAAATAGCTACTGGGCACTCTGCAATATGTAGATATTATCTGATTATATCTGTATCAAATGTTCAAGCAGCAAGCATTTTATCTGAGGAGAAATGTTAAAAGGTAGTTCCTCGTTCGATATATTTCAAATTTCATTTTTTACAGAGGTACTAAATATTGTGCAAAGAATTATCTGACTCATTGTATGAAGATTTGATAACTATTCGTACAATAGAACAATAAATTATCCTTAATGGCAAAGAAATCACATTAACTAAAGCACTTGAAACTCTCTGCTTATTGATAATAGATACTAATCTAAAAAGCAGTAATCTCTCCACTTACTTTCATTTTGATATACATTTGTTTGAGCAGGAGAAGTAGTGTTTCACCAAGCATGATAATGTTCCACTAGTTCTGCCAGCTACGGAGTAAACCGAGAGCCATAAAATATTTTTGCCTTTCCAGAAGAAACATGCCAAGCAAATGGGGAAAATAAATAAATAAAAGCCACACACAACCTTCTTTCCCCTCTCAGGTACTTTGCATGAATATAGGAATGCTAGATAAATTATTCAAAGATTTTTGAACTTAATGCTGCTTGGTTGTGGCAATTTATATTAGGGAGATCCTCTTTTTTTTTTTTTTTAAAGATTTTATTTATTTATTTGAGAGAGAGAGAATGAGAGAGAGCACATGAGAGGGGGGAGGGTCAGAGGGAGAAGCAGGCTCCCCGCCGAGCAGGGAGCCCGATGCGGGACTCGATCCAGGTACTCCAGGATCATGACCCGAGCTGAAGGCAGTCGCTTAACCAACTGAGCCACCCAGGCGCCCTATTAGGGAGATCCTCTTAAAGTTTGTCCTCGAAAGCCTTCATATAAAATGAGCTCATTGTAACTGAGCTTTTTAGACAAACTGTAATAATTACAAGTTCAACGCATCTCTCTCTAAATACATTGAGTTTAGCTGCAAGGTGATATTTGAGGTACATGAACTAACACATATTGAACACTTACATATGTCAGCATCTGTCCTTGTTCCTTGTGATATAATGGGTCAGAGGTCCCAGGTTGAAGTTAATACTATTCCTCTTACTGTTTTTCAAAATTTCTTACTTTTGTATTTTTAATATATCCAACTTTCACAGGAATTTGGTAAGTTATGCATGACTGGTATGATTCTCATTTTAGAGCTCCCCAAAATATACAGAGAAATGACTTGTATAACACATTATCCGTTTGTAGCAGGAAAAAAGAGCTACAACAGAGATTCTCTGAATCAGTCTCTGCATTATAGTTCCATTCAGAGAAAATGTTTTCCTTATAGTGTCCATTCACATGTATTTATAATCTCTATTTTATAAGGACAGTTTATTTAGAAGATGCAAATAAAAAAGATGACTTAGACACAGCTCCTTCTTTCAAGGAGCTCATAGTCTACAGAAGAAGAAAACATGGAAATATATATCAAATAATGACACTTGAAGTGTAGTAAATAGGAATATGGGGGCCAGGGATGGTATCCAAAAGGAGTGATATCAGCCTAGATGTTTGTGAGAGGAACTGTTGTTAGTCAAATTAAGTGAGAGAAGCTGAGGAAAAGGTGGGGGGCAGAGAGGGAGTGAGGCCTAAAGGCAAGGACAGACCAACACTATGGGCAGTTCAGAACAGCTGGACCCCAGAACGTGAAGGGTCATAACATGAGATAGGCTGGTAAGGTAAGTAGAGGCCATGGGGAATATGGGTTAATTTAATTTGTTCTGAGAACAATAAGCACCATGAATTCAGTATAAATAATAAGATGCCTCGTAATGGCTTAAATGCAAAAATTCAGATAGATGCCAATGTGCTTTCTTAAAAATGCCTATGTTTCACTGTCAGCATCCTACTGTTAAAAGACATTTGCTTAAGCCAAATGTGGTCTATGGATGGAAGGCTCCAAATATGACCTCCCTTTATAATTTGTGTTTAATTTTATCTCTAGAAAGGATTGAAACAATGAATTATCTACCATATCTATCGCCACACCTGGTCATTCTACTCTCCTGTATGGAAAGAATTGCCTATTCAATGAATCAGTTACTTTCCAGCTTAATTTAATGCACTGGTTTGTACTTTTAATTTTCACTACTATGGCCATGACTTAAATTAAGACCAAAACCACATCTTCTATATCCATTCATCTATCGATGGACACTTGGTTGCTTCTGACCTTGGCTATTGTAAATAATGCTGCAACAAACATAGTGGTACATACGCCTTTTTGAATTAGTGTTTTTGTTTTCCTTGGGTGAATACCCAGTAATGAAATTATTGGATCATATGATATTTCTATTTTTAATGTTTACACATCTTATCTATTCTGAATTGGTCCAAAGAATACTAATTCTGAAAGGTATGGAAGCAAAAGCTGACAGCTTACTCAGCTTTGAATATTACTATGCACTTGGCATCAGGGTCATTTTTTTGGAAACTGGTCTTCAAATTAAATGAAATTTTGAGCATCTGTTTTAACCTGAACTTCTTAGTAAACACAATTTTGTCCGTAATTTTTGCTATGGTGATACCTGAAGATATGACATGATTTTTCTGAATATGATAAGCATGTGAAGTTGTTCCTCTGTGAACACAACAATGTACACTTGGTAACCTTGGACATTTTGTGGTTCTTTTTTTTTTTCCTTTTAAATGCTTGCTGTGCTCAGGGTCCCAGAGTGGCTCAGTTGGTTAAGTGGTTAAGCATATGCCTTGGGCTCAGGTCTTGATGCTGGGAGTCCTGGGATAGAGCCCTGCATGGGGCTCTCGGCTCAGCGGGGAGCCTGCTTCTCCCTCTCCCTCTGCCTTTTCTCCCTCCCCGTCCCACTGGTGCTTGCTCTCTCTCACACTCTCTGTCTCTCTCTCTCTCTCAAATAAATAAATAAAATCTTTATAAAAATAAAAATAAAATGCTTGCTGTGCTCTTTATTTGGTGAGCCAATCTTCTTAATATCTGACCCTCTTGCATTTCTGCAAGTACACGTTGTCTTTCCCTTTCTAAGTGATTTAGTCTCTGAATTTCCCTTGGACTGAGGGAAGGATTGCATATACCAGAGGCTGGCCACATTTTAAAGTCCAATGAAGTTGGTATCAGCAATACCTTTGCAGCAGCAGCTACTATGACACCAACCTGGACAGAGGAAGAATGTCTGCAACACTGGACAAACCTAGGAAAACTCTAGACCAAGAAGAATTCAAACCATCAGTGCTAACAGCAGGAAGACTTCAGTGGTAGTTTTATGACAATAATGGTGGGCAGTAGAGGAGGCAGAAATTGTGGTAGCTGAATTCAAAAGAGTTCCAAGGCCAGTTTAGTCAACTGATTGTAATAATATTAGAAGGTACCTTCATTGTTACAGGTCACAATGACCAGGAACAATTAAAGTAGATGTCCTATTGGGGGCAGGACAGCAGAAAAGAGGAAAGTCTTTGTGAAAGAATTTGCAGGATGTTGAAAGCTGGGCCACAACAATAATGCTAATATTTGGCTTTAATAGTCCATAAATATTAGTGAAAACAAAGTAAAATTGATGTATATGAGTGTTCAAGTAATATCCTTCAAGAGAGTTCACAACCATGATATTCGGTGGGAATGAATTAGTTACATGCTTTATCATTGGGTTTGCTCTGCCTAGAAAATGAGATATCTTTTTCTAGTTTCACAAAGGTGTCGTTTGGGTTAAAGGGGACCTGGCAAAAGGGGTCGTAAGAGTAAACTAAACAAGAGGCAGTTAAGATCAGAACAGCCATAGAGGCAGCACCAGCCAGTAAAAATGTTCCCCTGAGACTAAGTGGCTAGTATCAATGCTGACTCCCCGGGAGGGCAACCTGACAGGCGATCTTCATACAGCACCCACACTCAGAAGGGCCCTGCACTTGGTTTAATGCTCTGCTGTCACCATCTTGAAATTTTTAATAAAGTCGTCTTTGATCTTGGTTTTAGAAATGAAGTATGGCAAAGGGAAGGGAAAGGGAAGACATGAAATATGCATGCTTTTGCCCCATTTACATAGCAGATGTGCTGCCCTGAGAGCACAGAATTCCAGTAAACTCATGGTGTGTGGCAGTTCAGCGAGGCTCAAGAGTGCAAATTAAGTAAGTTTACCTCTATGTCTGGATAAGCAGAGACATTGACAGCCTTTAGAGACCACACATGCCATCTGAACCTAAATTTGCTTCAAACACAGAAAGGACAACAGTGTTCTAAGTAACACCAATGACCAAAGCATCTTATTGTATCCGTTTTTACTCATATTACCACCTTCTATTAGCCAACCACTTACGCTGAACATGATGACACCGAAGGAAAAGAAGAGATAGGACAGCCCAGGGTTCCTTTTTCTTTTAGTTTTTCCTTACTTATCAGCAAGCAGAAGGTAGAGAATGCTAGTAGAATACATGTGTACCAAAAAGTGGGAAAGAAACACAACAACAACAGACAGTTGAGTTAGTTTTGTGTAGCATTTCCACCGTTCTGGTAAGAATGAAATTCATATGCATGCATGAGTTAAGAAATACGAATTGTGTGATTTTGGCAATTCCATGTATGAGCTAGACACTTCTATTTGCATTTAAAACTGGCATTGCACAATATAAAGAAGAACAGAATTCATGCTGACAATTTAAATTTTTAATTTTTAATTTTATATTAATTTAAATTTTCTTTAGTTAGAACAAAATTAAATGGTAGCACCACGATGTATTGACAGATAACAGAGGAAAAGACAGGCTTTACATTTTAGTACCTTTTTTTTTTTAATTTTATTCTTTTATTTGAGAGAGAGAAAGCACGAAAGGAGGGAGGGTCAGAGGGAGAAGCAGACTCCCCACTGAGCAGGAAGCCCGATGCGGGACTCAGTCCTGGGACTCCAAGATCATGACCTGAGCCGAAGGCAGACACTTAACCGACTGAGCCACCCAGGCGCCCCACATTTTAGTATCTTTAATGGCATTTGTTCCCCCTGCTTTTTGATCAAGGACTCCACATTTTCCTTTCGCCTTGGCCCTGCGTAATGCACTGACGAAGGCAGAGGAGAGACTTCCATACTTCGGGAAGGCCGGTCCCAACACAGGTGAAAATAAGTGCACAATTTCCTTTCAACGGGCTGAGAATTCAGAGAATTTTGAAGAGAGGCACATATACCCAGGAGTGACAAAAGAGCAACCTTGCTTGCAGAGGTAGGGAAAACAAGAATAAACATAAAACCAATCCTTTAAAAGTATGAAACATAACCCTGAGGGGGAAAAAAAATACATATGAACTTCAGAATTAAGCATTCCTATCTAAAAACAGAACAAAAATCAGAAAAAAAAATATAGAAACAACCAAAAAATCTTTAGGAAATTATAGGGAAGCTAACAAACCTGTGTCAAATACTATAAACAAACAATCATCTGTTAAAATTTTGCAAGTCAAGTACAGTTAAAATTACTCTTAATCATAAGTAATGTGCTCATAAAAACTTGTAAATACTTTAGACCCATGAGAATACACCCTTTAATGATCTCTAGAAGCAGATTTGCAATTTTCTATCTTATTTCTAATTAAGAGCTACATCACTGTAGATTGAGGAAAATTTATTCTATCGGTGACCTTAAGTAAGTTGAAAGGGTGAACACCTCAGCAGCAAATTGTGTGAAATGAGCCACAGCCAACCAAGACTAATGTCACAGCTCCAGGGAAGAAAGGGTAGAAATGTCTACCTGGTACACAGAACTTTTCTGCTCCAGAAGAATAAGACATGCACTGAGAGAAATCAAACACATTCAGATTATTGCTTCGGGAAAAGAGTTTCCAACATTTTCATGAAAGAGTACAACATATTGCAATAATGAGGTTTGGCAATAAGTTTACTGCCTTTGTCTGATAGGGTTGGCCAAGAATTCCTTAAGATCGGGGTTGTAATGTTGTATGGGACTTTGGAGTCAGAAAAACCCCGATTGAAATACCAGTTCTCCCACTTATCAGCTATGTGAGAATAAATAATTTAATCTGTGCAGTCCTTGGTTTCTATATTTATGAAGTGGGGATAGAGGGCTGATGTGAACTTTACATAAGTTCACTGACATGAAGGATCCAGCCTAATGGGCAACATAGAATGGATAATTGCTATTATGGGGATATATAAACATACTCAATTATTATTCATACACATATTATTATATATGCATATTCAATAAATAGTTGCTATAACTGTTGCAAAATTACTGTATAGCTAAACAGTGTTCCAGAATGGACCCCACACAGATAACAGTTACAGTTTGGAAACTATCACCTACTACATGATTAAGGGCACTGAGATTCACATTAAAATACTTTTCTTTGTTCTAGGCAAATAGGTAGCATGCTGTGTGAGTCAGTTTAATGTCAGAGTACTTCTCTCCAAGGCAAGCTGCTGAGAGATGACCCCTTCAAATATATGTCAAAAAAAAAAAGCAGATTTTGATTGATGGTAAGAAAAAAGAGAAGATGAAGAAAAGAGAGAAAAATTTAATCCATAAAGAGTTCAATCCCCAAGCAAGGCACAGTGGGCCCCAAGAAACCTGTGGTTGTTCGACGGACCTGGGACCTCTCTAGCAAGATAGTGGTAAGAGAGGGGTGGGAAAGGTAGTAATTTAGAAAGTAAAAGGAGCAAACAACGGAGTGTTTGAGGTCTCCTTTGTTTATTTTAGTTGATTGTACAGTGAGCTTGAGAATAGGAATTAAATTTGATAGAGGAAAATAAATTTATTTGATCAAAATGAGAATCAAATTAACCTTTACTAAGGTTAAACTTTGGTGAGTTTCCTCTTTTCCTTCTTCCTTCCTTTTTTCCTTTTTTATATCAAACATGTAATAGATAGCAATCATTGTACTAAGTATTGGGTATAAATGGAAAAGGTATAGTCCCCACACTGTAGAAACTCACAGCTTGAAAGAGAGAATCAAAAATATAAACAAGCAAAATCTTTAGCATAGAGTAGAGACACAAAGGAAGGACTATGGACTATCAAAGGCTTTAGGGTAAAGGATGTCCTGTTTGAACATTCAAACTGAATTTTAAATTGTTGTTTGTCATATGGACAAGAGAAGAACTGGTATTTCAAGCAGATAGAACACCATAGGAAAATTAATTGATGAGGGGCGCCTGGTTAAATGTCTGACTCTTGATTTCAGCTCAGGTCATGACCTCAGGGTTGTGAGATCAAGCCCCAGGTCAGGCTCTGCGCTGGGCATGGAGCCTGTTTAAGATTCTCTCTCTCCTTCTCCCCCTGCCCCTCCTTCCCCTCCCCCGCAACCCCCTTCTCACACACTCTCTCTCTCTCTCTAGAAAAAAGAAAAGAAAATCAACTGATGGCTGTTGCATCGTGCCACATGTGGGAGATACCTAAGAATAATATGGCTGAACTTTGGTAGAAAGGTGATTAGTTGCAAGGATGCTAAAATCAGCCATATCTTCAACATGGAGGGCTTCATTTGTTAGGCTAATTGTTCAGAGAAACTAAAAAAAATAATATCAATAATAAAAATTTCAGAAATATTGGCATTGTTAAGAATATATATACCGCTCACTTCTTTTGCCCTAATGACAGACATTTCTTAAGACATAAGGGGAAGTTGCTACTGCAAACTATTTTCTCAGGCATCTAAATATAGTTGCTTCTAGGGCACGTTTGTGATGATTTGTTATATTATAGGGGCCAGAAGTGGCTATTGTAAGTAGGCTGGACTCAGTAGTGTGAATAACATAGGCAATACAATTTTCTAAGATTCTGTCAATATTTTGCTGTGGCCTAGGACATACACATGAATAATTGTAGACTGCTTTCACAGAAACTAAAATTATTATTTAGGCAGATAACCTCCAAATTTACTGAGTTCATGGCCAGCATACCTACCCAGTAACTTGTTTTGTCTAATTACTTAAGGAAAAAATTTTATATTTAATTCATTCAGATTGACTTAAAAAGAGATCATATTATCTGAAAGGAGGCCTTCCATCGTAATATTATAGAAATATTTCTATGGCCGATAAGGTTTCCTTTTACAGATGGGGTAAAAATATTTTCTAAAAGGTTGTCTTGGCCACTGTAATAAAACAGTTGACCACTGCCATTTGACCATTGACAGGTTTTAGAGCCCCATCACTCTTCCTTGTCTGCTCTGCATCTGGGCAAACAGGATAAGACAGTCAACATAGGCACTTTATCTCTTCAGGCCAAGGGAACTAGGCCTTTATTTTTTTCTCTAAGTTCTATCTTTAAATGGAGTGAGACCAGAAGAAATCCTATATGGAATCATATTTACTTTGGCTCCCTGAAAAATTACCTTTTATAGGTGTATTATCTTATGTATAGGATGATGTTTTATCTTTTGCTTTTATAAAACAATCCCAGTAATCTGCCATTTGAAACATTTTACTGTATGATGTGTATAAATGCTAACTGAAAACGCATTTACCACATTGATTATATTGCTGTCTCTAAGTGTATTAGTCTGCTTGGGCTACCATCACAGAATATCATAGACTGGATATTTTTTCACAGTTCTAGATGGAAAGTCCAAGATCAAGATACCAGCAGAGTTGGTTTCTGATCAGGATTCTTCCTGCTTCATAGATGGCAACCTTTGCACTAGATCCTCACATGGCTTTTTTTCTGTGTGTACACATTCCTGGTATCTCTTCCTCTTCTTATAAGGATACCAGTTCTTTTTTTTTTTTTTTTTGCAAGAGAGAGAATGAGAGACAGAGCATGAGAGAGAGGAGGGTCAGAGGGAGAAGCAGACCCCCCGCCGAGCAGGGACCCCAATGCGGGACTAGATCCAGGGACTCTAGGATCATGACCTGAGCCGAAGGCAGCCGCTCAACCAACTGAGTCACCCAGGTGCCCAAGGATACCAGTTCTATTGGATTAAGGCCCTACTCTTAAGACCTCATTTAATCTTAATTATCTTTTTTTTTTTTATTTGAGAGAGAGAGACTGAGAGAGAGAGCACATGAGAGGGGGGAGGGTTGGGAGGGTCAGAGGGAGAAGCAGACTCCCCGCCGAGCAGGGAACCTGATGCGGGACTCGATCCAGGGACTCCAGGATCATGACCTGAGCCGAAGGCAGTCGCTTAACCAACTGAGCCACCCAGGCGCCCTTAATTATCTTTTTAAAGGCCCTATTTCCAGTCACAGTGGGGGTTAGGGCTTCAACATATGGATTTTAGGAAGACATGACTCAGTCCATAACATTATGGTACTTTACTTTTGGTTTTAGGTCTTAGTATCATGGTGCAGCTCCGAGTGCCTACAGAAAAATGTAGCTCTGCTCTATGATAACTATAGCTATTACTTTTTGCTTTAGTGGTTAGTAAACATAGAGTCTAACTTAAGGTTCAGTAATCACAAATGTGTGGACCATGGGCCTGAGTGAATGGATTCGGTTGGTTCCCTGCCATGTCTTTACCTTCCACCTTCTGACCTCACCAAGTCTATCCAGTAATGACTATCCACTTCCACTTATATTTTCCCTCATTTTTGATTCTTACTTCTTACTTATTTTTGCCAACATTTTATTAGTCTTTTCTGATTGCTAGATACCTCAAATCCTTTCTGAAACAAGGCAAAAATACGTAAAGAAAAATACAAAGTGTATAGTCAGTACAGTCAGAGAATACGAATCATTTCAGAGACACAAC
Source organism: Leptonychotes weddellii (assembly GCF_054177405.1). Lineage (NCBI taxonomy): Eukaryota > Metazoa > Chordata > Mammalia > Carnivora > Phocidae > Leptonychotes > Leptonychotes weddellii. The sequence goes on along the minus strand of NC_138371.1, from coordinate 82,046,258 downwards.
CTAAGTCCATTATACACATACAAGCTGTGTACCTGCACCTGTAATTCTAGTTTGCTGTTTCCACTTTTTTCACTTTCTTTTGAATCCCCCTATTAAGCAGAAAGTTAAAAGGTTTTTGAAGGAATACATTTCCATTCATTATAGCAAAAACATGTTGGGAGACTTTTGTAAGCAAGTATCAAGAGAATCACACTAGTGCTAACAAGAAAGAATTGCATTATAATGTCATTTTTCAGTACCTAGACATTTTTTCTCCTAAAAGAAGTAAGAGTATGTTGGGGACAAAGAAGAAAAATAAAAAGAGAGACCCTCTCATTCCCTGCATACCTTATCCATATTTACCACTGTGCTTGAAAGGTTTCCAATTCCTGAAGGAAGACTATTACGCCAAGAATTGAAAAGTCCCTTTCTCTTTACTTCATTAAATACCTTCCAAAGATATAGAGGGCAGTAATGGAAAGAGAAAGAGAACACAGATAAAAATTGAGACCTCCTAATGGAATTTAAAGCTCAATAATATGTACTTTCAGATGCAACTGATATTTGCTTAGAGAAGAACAAGGTATTTAGGGCAGATGATCTTCAATAGGTGGATGTGAATGTGAGAGATCAAATACACCTTTAAGAGACGCATGAGAGTGGTATTTGTTCTGGACTTCATTGGCTAAATTAACACATTTGTGAAAATCTCAAAGAATCTAACATACTCAAAGGGAGAAGCTTATTAGCCAATTGATAATCTACTATATTTTTATAAAAATAAGATGTGCATAATAGTTCCTTGAAGACAAGTTAATTTTTTTCTTTTTTCCGTTAAAGGAAATGCACAATGAGACAGGGTGTGATAAAAGAAAATAGAAACACCTGTGACATTTCTGGTTTAGGTCACTAATGAATTGGAAGACATTTCTAGAAGAGAACCATGGATTTTAACTGCAGATTTTATCAACCACATTAATGTATGGTCCTATTACTAGTTGAAGATATTGTTTTACCATGAAAAGTATGCCAGAATAGGAAGTAGAAAACATGAATTTGAGCCAAAGTCTAACTTGGCCATTTGCCATGTGATCATGAGAATCTCATTTAATTTTCCAAAACCCCCAGAATATTTTTCCTATCAGCCTGGCCTAGTTGTTTAACAATCAAAGGATGAAGGGGCAAAGGAGAGATATGAAACCATTATATATTCAAAAGATACTACCAATACTATCACTTTATTTAATATCAAACTTATTTTTCAAGTGTTCTATAATTGCCACACTTTATGTTATGTAATGCCTGAATTTCTATATTAATTTAAGGACACCACAGATCCACCAATAACATGTAAAAAGTAAAGAGCAAGGAATTTCATTGTTGGCATAAGTTAAGGAGCATTTTAAGTGTTTTAATGTGCTATAAACTAGGTTGAGAAGAGCAAAGCCATGCCCTTATGTGTGCTAAGACCACTCAGCACAGAAATAAATAATCCTATAATAGCAGAGGCCGTGTGCAAAAGACTGCCAGAGAATTTAGGAATTATGAAGAAATGACCTTAGAGGAGTGACAAACCCTATTTATTAGCTACCACCGCCTTATATTCAGAAGAATCATTCCATAGAGCATTCTAATTTTTTTTTTAAGATTTTATTTATTTGTGAGAGAGATTGAGAGACAGAGAGCATGAGAGGGAGGAGGGTCAGAGGGAGAGGCAGACTCCCTGCTGAGCAGGGAGCCTGATGTGAGACTCGATCCCGGGACTCCAGGATCATGACCTGAGCCGAAGGCAGTCACTTAACCAACTGAGCCACCCAGGCGCCCCTCCATAGAGCGTTCTAAAACAGAATTTGGAAAACTATCATCTGTGGGCCAAACCTGGCATGTTGCTTATTGTTGTAAATTAAGTTTTATTGGAATATAATCCTGTTCATTCCTGTGGCTATTTTTGTGCTGCAGTGGCAGAGTTCAGTAGTTGCAAAACCAACTGTGTGGCCTGAAATATTTACTGTCTGGGCCTTTACAAAAAGTTTGCAGACCTGGCTCTAGATCATTGTCTCATTGTTGTAATGGGAACCGCCAAGAAATCATGAAAGAAAGATGACTGAAACGTTAAACTCATATTTCTAGTCATAGACTTAGGTATTGACTAAGGGCGCTAATGTAACATAATGCTTCTGAAATGTGGATTTGAGTATTAATTGCGCAGCGTAAGGGGTAAAATGATAAACTTTTTTTTGGAGAAGGGAGTCCACTGCTGTAGGGTATCTCCCTGAGAACATGAGGGGTCTGATCTAAAATCTTAGGCTTTTGATTTTACAATGCAATTTCCTGGGCCTTCTGACCCCTGGCACTGTGAGCATTTACCTTAGAATTAGTTCAGGAGGCTCTCACAAGCACAGATAACACAATCACAAAGTTTATCCTCCTGTCTCTCAAGGGAGTAAGGGAAGTTTTAATTGTTCTCTCTTCTGCTTGTGTATAAACTTGTGTGAAATTCTGTCCAGACTTTGTAGTCACTTTCACATGAAAAGTTGCAGAATATGCTATCTCAAAATATGCCTTTTTGACATAAGAATTATTTTGAGGTGATTATTTTTGAGAAAAAGCAAACATAGGAGAATCTCTGAAAACATAGTAGTAGTTACCCTTTTGTAAGGAAATTTGCATATATCAGGGAAATCTCTATTTTAAAAGTGTCTTCCTCTCTATACCAGGCAGAGAAAGGTGACTAAATGAACAAAAAGTTTCTCAGTGGCGAAGACATGCATTTAAATCTGAATAACAAAACTTACTCTTATTTACTATGTTTTTCCTGCTAACTTCCCATAACTGGCATCCCTTGGGCTACCCCAATGTCTTTCTTTTGTCTTTAGTTAAAGATAGCATTTAAGGTGGTGGCTTGGGACATTTCTGGGAATATACTCATTTCTCCTGGATATCACCACTGTATACATGAAGGATACATATTATTAATCTTCTCTTTGTTTTTCTCTTGTTAATCTGTCTTTTATTATGGGAGGTCTTAGCCAAGAATCTAGAAGAGTAGAGGGAAAAATATTTTTTCCCTATTATACACACTAACTTACATGCATGGAACTCTAATCCAATATTAAAATAAAGTGCCACCCCCAACTCGCTCATGCGCATGCTCTCTCTCTCTCATTCTACATTAACATGGAGTGGTCTTTTGTTAGAAGAACTGTTTTATTTTTCTCGTGGTAGGGATCTGACTAAATCACAGATTCTTCTTTATAGATTTGGTGTGGCCCCCAAGATTGGCATTTCTAATAAGCATTCAGGTGATGTTGATGCTGACGTTCTAAGGACCATACTTTTGGTTACCAGATGGAATAAAAAATTATTTTAGACTTTCTTTTTTTTAAATTTTTTTATTATTATGTTATGTTAATCACCATACATTACATCAGACTTTCTAAAAATAAACTAAGTTTAGCTTTTAAAACCTCATTTCTATTCAGTCACTTGCAACTTAAAATTTAGTCTTCTTTGGTTAATGTATGGGAGAAGAAATAACATTTCTCTTCATCCCTCTGAGTTCTCAGCCAGGAACCCTGTAACAAAAAGATTAATAAGTGAAAAACAAATGAAAGTTTATTAACATGTATACTTGATGTTTACATGTGAGATACCCAAGGAAAAACAAGTAACTCTCAGAAGTGGCTCAGAATTCAGGCTTAAATTCCATCTTCGGGCATCCTGGGTAGCTCAGTCATTAAGCATCTGCCTTCAGCTCAGGTCATGGTTCCAGGGTCCTGGGATCAAGCCCCACGTCGGACTCCCTGCTCAGCGGGAAGCCTGCTTCTCCCTCTCCCACTCCCCCTGCTTGTGTTCTCTCTCTCGCTGTGTCTCTTTCTGTCAAATAAATAAATAAAATCTTAAAAAAAAAAATTCCATCTTCAACTAAAGACAGAAGACAGAAGGATATAGGGGAGGCCAGTTATGGGGAAATGACCAAGAAAAGCATAATAAACAAATGTAAGATTTCTTATGCAGATTTAAGGTCATGCCTTCTTCACTGATGAGAGTTTCTTTTGATTTAGTCATCCTCCTCTTCCTGGTACAGAGAGGGAGATGTCCTTACAAAAGGAAATTTCAGAACTATGGAGAATATGGCGGAGGAGGAGCTGCTAACCCAGGAGAAGGAGGAGGTGGAGGTGGCCCAGAGAGACACATCTCAATCCAAAGGCAGCTTGCTGATCTAGAGAAGTTAGCCTTCGTAGCTGAAGATTTTGACTCTGCCAGTTCATTGAACTCAGATAATCTTGATGCATATATCAGGGAAATCTACAGTCTTGTCCATTGTGCCCCAAGGAGAAATTCAGAGCTTGTAATAGCCATAAGCTTCGTCGTCACCTTCAAAATTTACACTGGAAAGTCTCAGTTGAATTTGAAGGTTACAGGATGTGCATCTGTCACTTACCTTGTCGACCAGTGAAACCAAACATTATTGGAGAACAGCAACAATCACCAGAAGGACCGATATGCTGGGACATGTTAGGCGACATGTGAATAAAGGAGAGACGAAATCCAGGTATATTGCTGCTTCTGCTGCAAAACCACCTAATGAAATTTTGAAAGAGGCAGACACAGATGTACAAGTTTGTCCTAACTATTCTATACCTCAAAAAACAGATTCCTATTTTAATCCCAAAATAAAACTAAATCGGCAGCTAATATTCTGTACCTTGGCTGCTTTGGCTGAGGAACGAAAACCTTTGGAATATCTAGATGCCTTCGGAGCCACTGGGATAATGGGATTACAATGGGCAAAACATCTTGGAAGTGCAGTTAAGGTTACAATTAATGACTTGAATGAGAACTCTGTGACACTGATTCAGGAAAACTGCCATTTAAACAAATTGAAAGTGGGGGTGGACAGTAAGGAAAAGGAAGAGAGTGATGATATTCTTGAAGAAGGAGAGGAAGACCTTGGTAATATTAAGGTGACCAAAATGGATGCCAGTGTACTGATGCATTTGAGATCCTTTGATTTCATACACCTAGACCCTTTTGGAACATCCGTGAACTATCTAGATTCTGCATTCAGAAATATAAGAAACCTTGGCATAGTTTCAGTGACTTCTACAGATATCAGTTCTTTATATGCCAAGACACAGCATGTTGCCCGGCGTCACTACGGCTGTAATATTGTCCGAACTGAATATTACAAGGAACTAGCGGCCAGAATTGTTGTAGCTGCAGTGGCAAGAGCTGCAGCCCGATGTAACAAAGGCATTGAGGTACTGTTTGCAGTGGCTCTGGAGCATTTTGTGTTGGTTGTCGTGAGAGTTTTGAGGGGGCCTACCTCTGCAGATGAGACAGCCAAGAAGATTCAGTACCTGATCCATTGTCAGTGGTGTGAAGAGAGAATTTTTCAGAAGGATGGTAATATGGTAGAAGAAAACCCATATAGACAGCTACCCTGTAACTGTCATGGAAACATTCCTGGAAAGACAGAGATAGAACTTGGACCACTATGGTCAAGTTCCCTTTTCAATACTGGATTCCTCAAAAGAATGCTATTTGAATCTCTTCACCATGGTCTGGATGACATTCAGACCCTAATAAAGACATTAATCTTTGAATCAGAGTGTACTCCTCAAAGTCAGTTTTCAGTTCATGCACCTTCAAATCTCAACAAGCAAGAAGAATATGGTGTGTTTATTAAAACTACAGATGATACCACAACAGATAATTACACTGCACAAGGAAAGAGAAAAGGTAATGAAACAATCACAACTTTAGCCAAGAGGCAAAAGACTGATGTCAGTACTGAACATCCTCCCTTTTATTACAACATCCACAGACACAGCATTAAAGGAATGAATATGCCAAAGTTGAAAAAGTTTTTGTGCTATCTTTCTCAAGCAGGCTTTCGAGTAAGCCGGACTCATTTTGACCCAATGGGTGTTCGTACAGATGCACCTCTGATGCAGTTTAAGTCCATCCTTTTGAAGTACAGCACCCCTACCTATACTGGAGGACAGTCGGAGGGCCATGTCCAGTCAGCATCCGAAGATACAGTAGCTGACAGGGTTGAAATGTCAGTGAATGACAAAGCAGAAGCAAACAGTTGCAGAAGATGGTAAATGTAGAGAAGAGTTACTCAGAT
>NC_138371.1:82004663-82039643 GCF_054177405.1 Leptonychotes weddellii | reverse complement strand
TGAGCGCTGTGAATTGTGCAAGACTGTTGAATCACAGATCTGTACCTCTGAAACAAATAATATGTTATATGTTAAAAAAAAAAAAGAAGAAGATAGCAGGAGGGGAAGAATGAAGGGGAGGAATCGGAGGGGGAGATGAACCATGAGAGACGATGGACTCCGAAAAACAAACTGAGCGTTCTAGAGGGGAGGGGGGTGGCAGGATGGGTTAGCCTGGTGATGGGTATTAAAGAGGGCACGTTCTGCATGGAACACTGGGTGTTATATGCAAATAATGAATCATGGACCACTACATCAAAAACTAATGATGTAATGTATGGTGATTAACATAACATAATAATAAATAAAATAAAATAAAATACTTGCCAAATAAAAAATAAATAAATAAAAACAAATAAAAGGCACATTAAAAAAAAAAAAAGAGCTCTGTTCCACAGTCCCAGCTGAGGATAGGCTTCCAGTCGTTCTAGCTCAGGTGCCGAAGTGATTGAAAAACCTCCAAATAATTCCAGTCTTTAGATGTTGTATCACCCCAGAAATTCAAATCATTCCAGTTGGGTTTTTATTGTGCCCTTTTGGAATACCTGACCAACAGAATCACTAATCATAAGTTGTGGGTTGTCTGTGGACCCTGAGAAACAAACTGAGGGTTCTAGAGAGGAGAGGGGTGGGGGGATGGGTAAGCCTGGCGATGGGTATTAAAGAGGGCACGTACTGCATGGAGCACTGGGTGTTATACGCAAACAATGAATCATGGAACACTACATCAAAAACTAATGATGTAATGTATGGTGATTAACATAACATAATAAAAAAAATATAAGTTGTGGGTTGTTTTATTACTCAGTAATTGATAACCGGAACACTAGAGTTGAGTTAAAAATTGCTATAGCATTATCAGTTGTAAATTGTCAAGACATTCAGGTGAGTATGTGTGGTGTTAGACATTTTCAGTATTCCGAGTCTCCTAACTGGTTTCCTTGCCTTGACTCTCTCCTCCCTCCATCCAACTTAGTTACCTAACTGACAGATATATCCCTGATATGTCACTCTGTACTTCCCCCTTCCCCCAAAAGCTATCCTACCTTCCCTTTGCCTGTACTCCACACTCCTTAGATGGATATTTACTAACCCTTATTCTCTGTCACCTACATATACACATTTATTTCCAGCTAATCCTACAAGTTACTTACTAAATCCTTTGGATTTCATGAGAAAGAACTAAAAGAATCTTCATAGTTCTTTTCAAACTGCATGTCCACTCTTGCAATCACCCTCTGGAGAATCACTGCTTTAGTTGTCCAGTGTTGTTGATGAGCTTATGGCTATTCTTAAAATACAATGAAGGGCATTGGTGTAATTAAGCACCTCTAAAGTTACATGCTATAGACATTGTTTCTCAATATCTTTGTTTTTCCTATCCTTACTATCTAGGATTCTGTCCTCTGGAGCTTTCTCTTAGTTCGTCTGAGTCAAATTCTTTTCCTGACAGGTAGTGTTTATATTCCTTCTCCCTGGTGGTCTCCCTAGGATTTAGAGATAATGCTCCTAGATAGCATATATTGACCACTCACTAAATGCCATGTATTTTGCTTAGTTCTTTACATACATTATATCATGTGTCATTCTATTTTCTCAAATGCTTTCTATACCAATCATTTGGCAATTTCCATATCTTACTCTTCTCTGTTGTTTATCCTTTACCATTATTGTTTTCTTGAATGTTCAATATGACCACTGAAGGCTAAAGATTTTTTTGGCTGTAGATGTGTTTAGAAAACCTTTTTTCTTTTATTTAACGTTCTTGCAGCTATAAAAAATAAGATGCTGCAGCTATAGAAGATAAAATGCTGTAAAAGAGTAAATGTTTAAGAAGATGATTTTGTTCAGGATAAATAGGGAAGTAATAGGGAGAAATATTCATACATTTATTAATAAAGAACATATCAAAAGAAAAAAAAAGAAGAAAAAGGAAGGGGGCCTTGGGTTTTAGAGAAGCAGATGAACAAGGGAGCCATCTGTTAGTCTTATAGGAGTCATGAAGATGGAGATGAGTCTTTGAGGAAAGGTAGAAGTGGGTCTTATCGGGAAATAAAACAGGGCAGGGTAGTTCTTTCCTGTTAGCCATTAATTGGAACACAACAGGGTAGGAGCATCAGGCTCAGATATGGTTCAACACTGTCTCAGGGAATGGGGATGGGAGAATGCTAGAAGTTAATACACACAACTGGGAAGGAATTTTGATGAATCTGTAGTAGAAAACAAAAGATCTAACCCTGGGTATAGAGTTATAATGACAAATTATGGCTGGAGGAAGAAGTGATTTTAATTGTAGAAACTGGACTGTGGAGAATGTGTTTCTAAGTCTTTTAGCTTCATTTTCTCCATCCTCAACCATCAACTCCCAATTGGGAATATGGGGTTATGGCTCCCTTAGAACATGAAAACCTCTGAAATGGGAAATAGAGCAAATGAAGAAATCAAGAGGAGAAATGTCATAGGAAGGTTCTGAAAATGTCCTTTGAAAGTGACTGTGTTGAAAATTGTTATTAAATTTCCCATAAATGAGACTAGGACTACAAAGACAAATGGAAACACGATTCTGGCCTTAAAGTACTAATAAAGGTTTTAACATAATTTCCAGAAAACTGTACAGTGATTATTCCCTAAGCCCTCTTTCAACTTAACAGTGAGCTAAGACATCACACAGAGTCCTACTAAATGTCAGCTAACCCTTGCATTACTTATAGCTAAGTGCTAATTAGCAAGGTCTCCAGACTACTAGTAAACAGAACTTGCCTCACGAAATCAGTGGGTCTTGGTCCTTGAGGAAAGCACATGAGAAATGGGAACTCAACTTCCAGCACCCATCCTGCCCCACTCTGATCAGCATTCTGTGTAAAATGATCACGTGACAATTTATAATAAGAAGACAAGCTCTGGACAAGTATGACAGTAATTGCTTGAGAGTGCCATTGTGTAATTGTATAAAACACTGGGACCGTGTATAAGACCATCTACTAGATGTTTCTTGTCAGATATGCATTTCTAGTTTAGCTGATTAATCTTCTATCAGAAATACTTTTTTACTACAGCTTTCTCAGTGATTCCCCCCTTCTTTCTTTCTCTCTCCCCCTCTCCTTCTCTCTCTCTCTTACTCTAACACTCTCATGCTTTCTCCTGCTCTCTCCACCCTCACCTCTTTCTCACTCACTCTCTTGTGCTCTCTCCACACCTCTGTCTCTCTCTATCTTCCTCACACACACACACACACATACACACACATACACACACTTTGACTAAATATTTCAGACTTTTACTAAGACCAGTTTATTCTTCATAGCATCATCTTCACATCTAACTTACCATAGATGATGAAATGGGACTACAGTCTAAAGAAATGCTTTGTTCAAGACAACTTGGTGATACCTAAAACTAGAATCCAGAGTTATAAACTACTACTGCTGAGTAAAAAGTTAAAACTATCTATATTAAGTGAATGCATGATAGAAAGAAGTGAGTAAAGTGGTAAGTAGAGAATCTCTATCCATGGAGATAAAATTGAGTAGAAAGAATCATTTATTTGGTATTTCTAATATTAATGGCCTAATGATGAGGGAAAAAGGATGGTCAGTGAGGAAATTTTCAGTTGGTGTTGATTGCTCTTACTTAATTATTATTTCTGATATCTATTTACTCTTTTAATAATGAAAGTAGTATATGCATTTTTATAATATATGTGGAATGTAAGTAGAGTTAGCTCTATTGAAACTTAAGATAGACTGAGTTTTCATTGCAAACAAAACTTTGCTCTGTCAGAGTATACTCTCTCTCAGCATGTATTTATTTTTTCCTTTTCTTTCTCTCTCTCTCTCTCTTTTTTTTTTAAAGAGAGAGAAGGGGGTGCAGAGAGGGAGAGGGAGAGAGAGAATCCCGATGCGGGGCTCGATCTCACAACCCTGAGATCATGACATGAGCCGAAGTCAGGAGTCGAACACTTAACTGACTGAGCTACCCAGGCATCCCTATTACCATTTTCAAACCTCAAACTCAGTTCTAAAATGTAGAAAACACTATTTTTTGACACATAAATTAGGTTGTATAATCAGGCAATTTTATCATTAATCTCAAATACATTAAGGATATACAAATATAGAAATATTTCATTGTTGATATAACATTTATGTATAAATATTATGAAACATCTTTAAATTTTATTCTCTGAAACTTCCACATCAGTATCTCAAAATTAATACATTTTTTTTAAAGATTTTATTTATTTATTTGAGAGAGAGAGAGAATGAGAGACAAAGAGCACGAGAGGGAAGAGGGCAGAGGGAGAAGCAGACCCCCCGCTGAGCAGGGAGCCCGATGCAGGACTCGATCCTGGGACTCCAGGATCATGACCTGAGCCGAAGGCAGTCGCTTAACCAACTGAGCCACCCAGGCGCCCCTCAAAATTAATACATTTGAAAAAAATAATTTATGGTGAGTTATTAATCAGAGTAATAGAAGGTTCCAGGTAGAGATTAACTATAGTCATTCTTAAAGTGCTTTTAAAATCACAACTGTTCCACTGGCAACCAATTCCTAGCATGGATCTTTGTCACCTTGCCAAAAACAATTTTTCCACTGTTCAAATGTATTCATGATTTTTAAAAAAATTTTTCAATTTCATTCAATACACTATGCACTATGATGGAGTCAAAAGTGTATGAATATCAGAAGAGACTTAACTAGGTCTTGGGAGATGAGAAAGGTGTGATAGACAATTTGAGAAGGGTTAAGGGAATAAAACCCTATAAGCAAATAATATAAATAAAATCAGGAAGGTAGAAAAGTAGGTGCAATTTACGGGATAATTTAAACACTCAGATGACTGAAGTTAGGTTAGGGAGGTTTTGGTGACCTTATAAAAAAAATACCCCTCAACGCCAAGCTGAATATTCTGTATTTCACTCTCTATGTAATAGCAGACAGTGCAGGCATTTGATAAAGGAAATTGTCAACTTCACTCTTTGTTTAAGTAGGGAAGTGTGATGGTGATATGAATCACATCATATTGAAAACCAAGAGACTGGAAGTCAATACACCAATTAGGAAGCTATTATTATAGTCCTAGACCACAGTTCGGGACGCTGGTTCAGCAGCTTTGGGAATACAAGAGAGATCATGAAAATAAGTGGCATGGCTAATACAGAAGTGATGGAGTTTAAGAAGTGATTTATTACTCAAAACTGAGTAAAGGGAGAAAAGGAGATTTGGAAAAGGAGGTAATGAGGTCACTTCTGGCTGAGAGTGTGTTGCTGGCAGCATGGTTGCATTGAGGTACTTAGAAGCTAATTAAGAATTGAGGCTTGAGGATACAGACTTGGGAATCATGATAGAAGGTGTTCAATAAGTTTATGAATTAAAGTCATAAATACGTCAACTAGAAGACCACTCGTTATTTCTAAGGAGCCTTATCAGTTGAGAAGAACCGGGGGAACCCAGATGGCTGAGTGTATTGTGAAACTGGTGAAATAGATACTCTTGTTTTAAGATGCTAGCAATAAATGGGGCACCTGGAGGGCTCATCTGTCTTTGGCTCAGGTCATGATCCCAGGGACCTAGGATGGAGCTCCACATAGTGCTCTCTGCTCAGCGGGGAGACTGCTTCTCCCTCTCCCTCTGCCTGCCACTCCCCCTGTTTGTGCATGTGCTCTCTCTCTGTCAGATAAATAAATAAAATCTTAAAAAAAAAAAAGATCCTAACAATAAAGGGGGAAGGTAGTTTGGAAGTGAAATAGAATCAGGGAAAGGAATATTTCAGCATAGAGATGTGAGATTGTGTCTTAGGCCAAAGAGTAAAGAGCTTATGGAGGATAAATTGGAAAAAGATGAAAAAAAAGTAACTTTGTAGAAAACATCAAGAATAATACAAGCTCCACCTATAAATCAAGGATATTAATATTTAATTCTGGAGCAGTTGTAAGTCTTGGTGGTTAGCATCTATCTCCATAAATAGTAGGCAACTAATAAATAGCAACTATAATTATTATCATTAACATGAAAAAGGATATAATTAATTTACACGCTATTAGGCAATAAAGAGGTTCATGTAAGTGTATCTGAAGGAACAGAAGCTTTCCTCCTGAAATGCTAAATATTTAGCTACTTTCTAAAATATATACCATATAACTTTCCCTTCCTTGAGAATACAGATTTTATCTATTCTCATCATTCAGGAATGACATATTTTATCTTTTTTCATCATTCAGTGTCACTTGGAAACCATCAATGATGCATTATTATATTCTACTCTAATAGGAATACTTGCTTCCAGATTGTCCAAGTCACAGAAAAGTGAGACAAGCAAGACAAACATCATCATGGAAATGGGCAAACACCAATAAAACAATTCTTTCTTATGGAGGCAGAATGATTGAGTTGAATAAACACAGAGTTCTGGGTTCAAGTTCTTTTTTTTTTAATTTTATTTATTTATTTGACAGAGGGAGAGACACAGCGAGAGAGGGAACACAAGCAGGGGGAGTGGGAGAGGGAGAAGCAGGCTTCCCCCGAAGCAGGGAGCCTGATGCGGGGCTCGATCCCAAGGTCCTGGGATCATGACCTGAGCTGAAGGCAGATGCTTAACAACTGAGCCACCCAGGAGCCCCTCTGGGTTCAAGTTCTACCTGCAATAATTGCTGACTTCACCCTACTTGCCTCTTCTGTTTTACCTACGTCACAGGATGAGTTTAACCAGTAGATGAAAATCCACTTGGTTAACTGAAATGGTCTATAAAAATGCAGGGAAGTATAGCAATCAAGTTTTCAGAAAATTCAGAATAAAGGGCATGGAGCAAGCATAGATCAAAGATCTATGTGTTTACATATACCATTTTCAGACCAGCTATTTTTGAGGGAAATTCAACTGGGTTTTGAAATGATCATTCTAATGGAGAAATATGCGGAATTTTAGCTCTAAAAAGCAAATGTACATAGTAGAGAAACAGAAAGCTTGAACAACCCAAATAAATTATTTTTGTTGATGAGATTGCTTTAGGATGGTGTCCCCTGGGTAAATGGATTCGATTCCTGCTCAACCCCCGAGTTTGCCACTGTGCTCTTGAAATCCACTGCATGCTGTGATTCTTCTATGAAGAGTTAGAGCAAGCCTATTAGATTACATTTGAGTGTGGTCTGATGCAGTGGTGTTCAAACTCTGTTCCTCAGCATTTGAGGGTTCCACAGGAGGGATTCAGAGGCATGTGGTTAGCATGAAAGATTTTAAGAAAATGTCCAAGAAAGTGTTCTAGAAGGAGAACTACCAGTAAGAGTAACTTACTTGTCTTGTCCTTACTTCAGTAAGACTAACTCCACTGATACCGGTTAAAATATCAGGGGAAGGGGAGGGGAGGGAAGGAAGGGAGAGGAACGGAGGGGAGGGAGTGGGAGGAGAGGCAAAGAAGAAGAAAGAAGAAAGAAAGAAGAAAGAAAGAAAGAGAAAGAAAGAAAGAAAGAAAGAAAGAAAGAAAGAAAGAAAGAAAGAAAAAGAAAGAAAGAAAGAAAGAAAGAAAGAAAGAAAGAAAGAAAGAAAGAAAGAAAGAAAAAGAAAAAGAAAGAAGGAAAGGAAGGAAGGAAGGAGAAAGAAAGAAGGAAAGAAAGAAAGAAGAAAGAAATAAAGAAAGAAAGAAAAAGAAAAAAGAAAGAAAGATGGAAAGAAGGGGAATTGGGGGGAAAACAGTTGAAAAAATTTAGAATGTGAAGTCAAGGAGGATGCAAGATAACATGTAAAAATACAGAAAAATACAGAAACATTTTCAAAATAAATGAAGTGAAATTGAATAAATTTATGTTAAATGACTTCAATTAATGCTACTAATGCTAAATAAACAACAATAATAGAAATTAGATTGGGAGCTAAAGAAGCATGGGAAATGTTTGGAATTCCTGCAGGAAGAATGGAATGGGGCTTAATCTGAGGTAATTATTAGAATTGGCTAACAGCAGGGCTGCCCAGCACAGGTCATTTATTACATGAATCATAATCATTCTAAAATTTTCCCTCACATCATTCTGCAAGTAGATGGTAAGTAGAGTAATAATGGAAAAAAACACAGTGAGTCTATTCCATATGATACTAAGTTGTGTAAAAAAAAATTGTGCTCTTGTTCTTATTACTGGACTCCATAAAATAATGGCAATGATTTGGACAATGCTTTGATGTTCAAAACTGAAAGATATGGGGCTTTTGTTTAAATGTCTTTCCTTGTCCTCATCTGTTATAAGATTTTTAAGAAGAAGTGATTTTTCTATTAATATTGAAAATAATTGGGGCACCTGGGTGGCTCAGTCGGTTAAGTGTCTGCCTTCGGCTCAGGTCATGATCCCAGGGTCCTGGGATCGAGCCCCGCATCGGGCTCCCTGCTCAGCGGGAAGCCTGCTTCTCCCTCTCCCACTCCCCCTGCTTGTGTTCCCTCTGTCAAATAAATAAATAAAATCTTTTTTTAAAAAAAGAAAATAATTAAGATCTGGCACTGCATTTGAAATATTGGGTTAATTTTAAAATACTTAGTTTCATACCTTGGTTTAGATCTTTGCGTACAAGGGAGGCACAAAGTTCAGTCTCTAAGACTTTGGGTCCTAGCTTTATCACTTCTTAGTTGTGCGCATATGGACAAGGCCCTAATCATCGCATTTAAAAGTACCAAATTCATAAGAATTTGTGAGCATTAAATAAAAAGCTCCATTTAATGAGTAATTCCTGCCCCATGGTAAGTACTACATAAGAGTTGACTATTACTAAAAATACTGTTATCATTTCTGATGGGGGATCATACTTTCAACATTTTAACCTTCAACTTTCAAAATTAACAATTCTCTTAAGCCCTGCTACCTTGAACTCCTTTAAGTTTGTCTCCCATTTAAAAAGATAATACCAGAATGTGAGTTTCAAGATAGAAGAGATTTTTGCTCCATTTAATTCACTGCTGTGGAGTCAGGACTTAGAATAGTACCAAGTATATCACAGGTTCTTAATAAGTATATTGGAATAAATTTGTACAATTTTATAATGAAAAGATGAGAATACAATTAGATTGACATGCTTCTCTCTTTCTATGTCTGTCTTTTTGTTATCAGAAAAAGAAAGAAAATTTCATTACTTACAATCACAGCTAGTTAAACGATGGGTTATCCTGTTAGTCAGATAAAATGATGCCTGTGCTAAGATAGAAAATAAAAATGAGGAGCTTAGATAGAAACACTGTTTTAATTGTCTGAACAAGTGCTAATGAAATAGCTTGGTTGAACACATCTTGCTAATACAGAAGAACATGACACTTTGCATCTTAGAGACTTGGGAGGTCATATGTATAAATGAAGATGTGGAAATAATTCTAATGGGGAAAACCAAATCACTGGAATTTCTGTGTTATGGCTATTTAGAAATTACCAAAGGAGCCATTCTAAACTTGATTGTCATTTATGCTAATACCAGGTAAAAATGTTTTTAATCTTAACTAATACAGTATTTATACTGACATTGTTTCAATTCCCCCTCCATTTCCCAAGAAGAAACACTTGCCATGGTAGGATTTAGTTAGGAGAAGAATAAAAAGGCCTGGTGTAAAATTTCAGTGATGTGGATTGATGTATCTTGGGATAATTACATTCTGCCTGTCCAAAGTTTTCATGCTATTGAAATGGGAAAAATCTTTCTCTTACTCAAAATTTTGGATAATAGGACTCTGTATAGTTATGTCTTTTCTATGTTTCACTTATCAAAAGAAAAAAAAGACTCAACTACAATTGGTTAAAAAAATAGCTTTCAGGGGCGCCTGGGTGGCTCAGTCATTAAGCGTCTGCCTTCGGCTTAGGTCATGATCCCAGGGACCTGGGATCGAGCCCCGCATCGGGGTCCCTGCTCGGCGGGAGGCCTGCTTCTCCCTCTCCCACTCCCCCTGCTTGTGTTCCCTCTCTCGCTGTGTCTCTCTCTGTCAAATAAATAAATAAAATCTTTAAAAAAAATTAAAAAAAAAATTTAAAAAAATAGCTTTCAAAAGTTTTTTCCCCCTTCTTCCCCAGCACATAAAAATTCATCTAGATGACAGATAATAGGACTGTTATCATAGTACAGGCTAGTGCATTGCTTTCAGCTATTGGATTTTTTTTTTTTCTTTTCCCCTTGGATTGTTTAAGAAGCAAAGCAATCATTTCACTGGAGAAAGTTCATTGGAGGAAGGCGAGGTTACACAGAAAGATCAATACTCCAAGTGGCAAAGAAACTCAGTCATGTAAATCTCATTAAAATATATCACTATCATCAAATCAGCCATTGTGAGAGCCTTAGGTACACTTTCAAAAAGGATCTTATATTTGACAGATATTACTTTTCCTCTTTGATGTGCCTGCTACCTTAAGTCACCATCACTTAAATAGTATCCCCAAATCTGTCATTTCTTTTAGGTGCTCTCAGTTAAAATCTGAACATTATCTGAAGAAGGGAAGAGAAAATGCACCAAGATCTGAAATAAAACTGAAGCTATTTGATAATCAGCTTGGTTCTTCAAAGAATATGACTCCTGCAAATATGATGACAAAAGTCTGGGGAGAAACTCCATCTGCACCCCATCAGCTAGTCCCAGAGTAAATAGGATTCCTAAGTGGGGAACGTGGAAATGGTTCATTATCAACAAAGAAATTGTCCATGGTAAAGAACAAAAGAAAGGTGTAACTAGATAAAGGCTCATGGAATAAACTCAAAGACTTTCATAATTCTCTCTACCCCTGAGTAAGGATGTATGAATCATAGACAGGTTTTTGGTAGAAGGAAACCACCTCAACCCTAAGTGCTAGCTTGAAGGGACTATCCTTCTCTGCTCCCCACTATTTCCTAGATGGGCTTTTTTGTAAGGCAGTGGTTCTAGCCCTGAATGCACAGTAGATTCTCCTAGGAGGCTTAAAAAATTACCAGTGTCCTGGCTTCAACCCCACAGACCCTGATTTAATTGCTTTGGACTGGATCCGGGCATTGGTTACTTTACAGAGTGCCCTGGGTGATGTCGACGTGCTGCATGGCATGAGAAACATTGGTCTACACGCTAGTATCTTTTACTCATCCCACTTGTTATCTAACATCTGTAGTGAAACTACCTCCATTCCCCCTTTTGTGGAAAAGGGGCTCTTAAAAGAAGATCAAGGATAGTTGTTTAACCCTTCCATTACCATCTGGTATGTAGTATGGTAGCTTCCACATCTGTCCATAACCTATCGTTATGCAGAGTCATAAACTTTGTCTAAGACACTTCTGTCTACTGCTTGTCCATATCCCTCCCCTCTCCACCACCTCCTGCCCGATGGGCCTTCATGCTGTGCCTCACCTTCTATGATTCTTCTTCCACCAACTGGATTTGCTCGCTTGACCCTGACCCATTACCACTGGATAACACACTGTGTTTCCATTGGTCTGAGTCTTTTTTTACTCCTACATGGGAGATTGTAAATTGTTCTGGTGATTATACCTTGAGGCCTGAAAACTTTGATACATATAGGTGGGATTTATCTGTTTTTCATCAAGTAATGATTTATCACAAAAAACAGAATTTCAAGTACCTTAGTAGGTCACCAGAAGAGGAATTTTATCATACTACAGCATTTCACAAAATTGATTTGTCAAAATCCAGTCTCCCAACTGATCCTGAAGAGATAAAAAAATTGTGATAAAATAAGTTGGTTAAAGGCTACATTCTATATTCCTAATTTGAAGACTTCATGTATATACTAATATATTAAAAGCTATGAAATTTTCTTAAATAGACTTGTTTTTACTTTTTACAGTGTTTTCCAAAATTGTCTGACCTCATAATCCATGTTTTCCTTACAAAACTTTCTCTTGTCACAGTGTATATAAAATTATTCATCAATAAATAGTCTCCATTTCTCTTGAGGGCTCCATCTGGAAGAGTTGGGAATAGATTCAACAGAGTTCATTCATGAAAGAGCAACAACAGGAAAAAAGAATAATGTAGTGAAGCTATCATTTTAATTATATTATTATATTACCCAAATAGCCTTATAATTAATATATATACTGTGTGTGAGAGAGCAAGAGAGTCACTGTGTTAAGTATATATATAAATAAAGAGGATACCAAATAATTCTGTTAAAAATCTCACTGCATCAAGGAAGGGAAAAATGAGGGGGTGGAAATTGGAGGGGGAGATGAACCATGACAGACTATGGACTCTGAGAAACAAACTGAGGGTTCTAGAGGGGAGGGGGGTGGGGGAAGGCTAGCCCGGTGATGGCTATTAAAGAGGGCACATATTGAATGGAGCACTGGGTGTTATATGCAAACAATGAATCATGGAACACTACATCAAAAACTAATGATGTAATGTATGGTGATTAACATAACATAATAAAATAAAAAAAAATCTCACTGCATCAAGTCCTCATTTAATCATCAAGTAGGTATAATTATAATTTATAATTTACATAACCCATAATCACTTTATAGAAAAGTAAGCTTAGACTTTGAGAGATTAAGGCACATATCCAAGATAATACAAGCTAAAACACCAAGAATCTGGAAATCAAAATCCTGTCTAATTCCGGGCACATTTTTTTTAGGATTTTATTTATTTATTTGAGATAGAGACAGAGAGAGTGAGAGAGAGGGGTAAGGGGCAGAGGGAGAAGCAGACGCCCTGCTGAGCAGGGAGCCTGACATGGGGCTCGATCCCGGGACTCCAGGATCGTGATCTGAGCCGAAGGCAGACCCTTAACCAATGAGCTACCCAAGCACCCCTATAGACACATTTTTTTAACTATTATGCTGAGATAGAAGTACAGGGGGACGTTTTACAGTAAGGAAATGGTGGATTGTCCCATCTAATTGCATAGCACCTTGGATCACTTCTCTTATTAATATAAGCAGATCATTTTATTTTATTTTTTTAAGATTTATTTATTTTAGAGAAAGAGAGAGAGCGAGAGCATGCCCAGTGGGGAGACCCAGAGGGAGAGGGAGAGAGAGTCTCAAGCAGACTCTGGACTAAGCTCAGAATCCGATGTGGGGCTCAATCTCACAACCCTGAGATCACGACCTGAATGGAAACCAAGAGTCGAGTCAGAGGCTTAACCGACCCAGACACCCCAGGTCATCGTATTTTAAATATTAATATATTCTTACTCTCATTTGTACTAGAAGTAGCTTATTTGCAACACAACAACGCATTTAAAATAAAGAAGGCAGGGGCGCCTGGGTGGCTCAGTCGTTAAGTGTCTGCCTTCGGCTCGGGTCATGATCCCAGGATCCTGGGATCGAGCCCCGCATTGGGCTCCCTGCTCCGCGGGAAGCCTGCTTCTGCCTCTCACACTCCCCTTGCTTGTGTTCCCTCTCTCGCTGTCTCTCTGTCAAATAAATAAATAAAATCTTAAAAAAAAAAAAATAAATAAATAAATAAAATAAAAATAAAATAAAGAAGGCAATTCTGCTAAGCTTGTTACAAGTAGGCATCAAAGTTAATTCTAAACTTTTAGTTGGCAGGGCAAAAAGGGAAATAAAACCCACTGCATAATCCATAACATCCAAAACATAAAAGCAAAATTAATCAATACAAGCAAAATTTTCTTGATATTGAGATAAAATATTTTTGTTTCCCAAGGATATTTATATTAGCACTGTGAACCATGTCCTCGCAGTAAATATTATTTAATGTTTCATTGGATCATATCTTACCAAGTTTTTTTGTTTCTTTGTTTTTTATTTTTTAAATTTTTTAATTTTTATTTTTTAAATATTTTATTTATTTATTTGAGAGAGAGAGAATGGGAGACAGAAAGCATGAGAGGGAGGAGGGTCAGAGGGAGAAGCAGACTCCCTGCCGAGCAGGGAGCCCGATGCGGGACTCGATCCCGGGACTCCAGGATCATGACCTGAGCCGAAGGCAGTCGCTTAACCAACTGAGCCACCCAGGCGCCCTGTTTTTTATTTTTTAACATAGGCCAAGGGCAATGTATGAAAACCTGATTCAGTAATGGCTGATCACCTAAGTAGTGTGTTGGTGGTAGTGCAGGTGGGAGGGTCGGCGCAGAAGCAATGCCAAGCAATCCAGGTATTCAGTTCTCTGTTGGTCTCCATTAAATTCAAGGATGGATTATTTTAAATAATCTAAGGAAATGGATGGACTGTGATACATTCAAGCAATTCTTCATAAATATTGTTTCTCTCAATCCAATGAAGCCTTTGATAGTTATTGAGCAGCAGAGAGTTCCAGGTTATATCCCTAGCATATACCTGGACAATCTATTATCTGACAGATAAAATCTGACCATCAAGCATCTGTCTTCCTAGGTATTTCTATGAGGTCTATTTTAACTCTCTCCCCAGGTCTACTTCCTTTGTATTATATTTTTAAAAAGCAGTTTTTTTTTTAAATTTTCCAATAATCTTGCCTGAGGAAACTAGACAGCTCCAAAATGTTAGCAGTCCTAAACTGTCATTTCAAGGTAGTTTTCTATAGTCTTCATCTTTTGTTCTTGTTTGTTTTCTTGCCAAAAAAGTAGAAAGGGGTCAGGTGGTAATACAAGAGGTTATGATATAGCCATTTATTACCCTTCTGGAACTGACCCAAAGTCCCTATCCACATCAACCCCAGGAGAGGTGATGATCTTTTCTTTGGCCATTCACCATATGTTGTGGTTTGAACTACATGGCTGAAACAAAGACAATCTCACTGTAATTCCCTCTGGGAAATCTTTGTGACCACATGTTCTGTCACATGGCCGTGAGTCTTGTACTTGACGAGAACAGCAGGAAGAGAATCCTCTTCTTCCATGAGTCCTGAAACTCATTTCCATGTCTGGAATTGGATCAATTCAGTCACTGAGATTAAAGAATTATATGCTTTAAAGATCTAGCTGCTGAGTTAAAACATGCCATCATGCCCATGAGGAAGAGATGCCCATCACATCCGTCACTGAAGTTTGTGGGCTTCGTCTACACAAGCAAGTTGTGGAGATCTAAGACACTAAAATATTTACTTTCCACTTCTTTATAGGTCACAATGTGATGGATAGTCCTGGTCCAACTCAGCAAGGGCCTATCATTTTGTGGGGGGTGAGGTGGGATGGGGGGATGGAGAAAGAAAATTAGTTGATGATATTTATCTTGCTTGTTTTTGCCTAGAAATTCTCAAATTGTCTGGCTTCCTTTTACAGAGACATAGAGCCAGAAACAAAACTATCAAATTTCCTGATTTCTGTAGTTGAAAAGATAAACAAGTCTTCTGGCTTTCTATGGTCTCCTGTCAAATACTGAGAAGGGCTGTGTAAAGTCAGGTCATTGCATGTTAATTGAGCTTTTTTCTCTGAAAATCCCTGTCACAGATGCTCTAAAGAACATTAACAAAACAGGCTCTATCTTCAGAAGGCTTTAGCACTTTTTATAAAATCTAGTTTTAGAGAACTTCAGTGCTAGATAGAAGGAAGAGTGAATGAAGAGAACAGAAGAGAAGGGATGATCAAAGATGGTTTATATTTGGGAAAGAAAAAAAAAAACCTCTCTGCATGTGGTGCCATTGTTGTTCATGACAAGATCCAGGTTGCAATCCTGTGAGCAGGTGGCTGGGTTGTGGTGGAGGGAATAATCTTTATTTCTAAGGAGGTCAAGAGAACTTCTATTTGTTAGATCATTTGCTTCAGTGTTGAAGTTTCTAAAACTGATGACATGATTGTGTGGGAAAGAGGACGTCTCTCCGAGTGAATGAGGGAGAGGAGACAAACATAACAAACACAAAGAGAAATAACACTGATAAAATCTGATGACGTTTTGCACTACAATTCGTGAAAATGGGAGGAGAATTTATTTAGGTGTAAAGACTGGGAGTGTAAAATCCATTAGCCTAAGGTGCTAAAGTGAGGTGCATAAGTGAGTAGGAGAGGAAACAAAAAGCAGAGAGCCTGGAACCTTGGGACATGGCCCCATTGACTAGAAAAGAGGTATTTGGAGAAGAGTTTAAGGATGGAGAAGTCTGTTGATCGCAGACCCTGTATCCAATAGGACATGGAGGTAAGGGTTTGGGAGGAGAGGAGAAAATAGGAGATGGGTCATAGTAGAAAATATTCAGAGCCATATGGGAATAAATGTCTGTGTGATGACTAAAGATTCAGGATTCTGGGGTGTAAGGAGAGGTTTGTTATTAATAATGCGATGGACCTCAGACCTCAACTTTTGGTAAAAGCAAGAAGAGACAAGATTTCCTTGTGACTGGGATGGTCCTCCAGACAGGCAGTGTTGAAAGGTTGTGAAAATAGAAGAGGCAACAGCCTGGGTGGGGAGGGCAGGTAACAACCATTGTAGGGCCATTGTTCTGGCCAGTTACCCTTGGTAAATTTCCTATATGTGCCTATCTTCAAAACTGATTACTGCATAGCTGTTATATAAAAATAGGTCATCACAACTCCCGATGTTAATCATAACTACTAGGTATTAAGCACTTGGTATGGGTCAGGTACTTTGCATACAATATCATATTAATCCTAACAACAACAGCCCTTGATGTTAGATACCACAATCTTAATTTGCAGTGAGGTAATTTCAGTTCTTTGAGGTTAGGGTCTTTGAAACATGAAACTAGAAATTAGTCCATGGTTTTCCAGCTTCAGAACAAATAATCTTTCCTATCTTTCCAAATTGATTCCTACCTTACAGCTGAAGTCAATTTCTAATGATATCTGTCACTGTACTCTGGTAGTTCTCAAAGGGTTGTCCCAGAACCAGCAGTACCAACATCACCTGTGAACTTGTTAGATAGTCAAATTCTCTGTTTGCCCCACACCTACTGAATCAGAGAAGTTTGGGTGTGGAACTCAGAAACCTGCCTTTTATCAAGTCCTTCGATTCGATTCTGAGGCATGCTAAATTTTGAGCACTACCGCTTAGTCAGAAATCTTTGTAGAACGCACAGGGTACATAATTAACATGACATCTTCCCTTTGTGTGCGTGCGAAGAATTTGAGCAACTGCTCAATGTAGTAACAGCATGCGATTCTAAATTTCAGTTTTGCAACAAAATCTCGTGAGAGACATTGTTTGGAAAACAGTCCCTCAACTTTTTATCGCTGTGTTAGAGGTACCCCAAGCCTCAAAAATCTACCTAACCAGGGGTCGGGTCTTAAAGAATCACAGGTCGACTTCATCTTTTGCTATTCTGTCAGTTATTTCTGATGATATTTCATCCGTTCTTTGACCTCTATTTTCAAGTTATTTTCTCTCTCGTTCCTCCAAAGACTTAAATCTGTTTCTACGTTTCTTTTTGCCTGAAGGAAAGGTGTATTTGAGGCTACAGTTTATTTCCGCAAGGAGCCTCAGGAAATCTTAGCAGAAAAAGGTCATCACGTCATTACCTGCCATCAGATGTTGGTGTACTGATATGAAAGTTTAGGCACTAACTTGATAAGCACTGATATTACTGGCAAACACTCTCTAGTAGATAGCAGTGAACAAATTTATTCTGTGAAATCACTTTGCTGAAATAGGGCTTTAAAGGTTCTGACCTGAATGACCACAAACATTTTTAAAAATGACACTGTGCCTAGTATAGGGTGAACCATCAAAGAATGTAAATTGATGGACTCTGAGAAACAAACTGAGGGTTCTATGGGGGTGGATGGGTTAGCCTGATGACGGGTATTAAAGAGGGCAGTACTGAAGGGAGCACTGGGTGTTATACACAAACAATGAATCATGGAACACTACATCAAAAAC
The DNA here is from genome assembly GCF_054177405.1 of Leptonychotes weddellii. NCBI lineage: Eukaryota > Metazoa > Chordata > Mammalia > Carnivora > Phocidae > Leptonychotes > Leptonychotes weddellii. The sequence goes on along the minus strand of NC_138371.1, from coordinate 82,021,885 downwards.
TAATGATATAATGTATGGTGATTAACATAACATAATAAAAAAAGAATGTAAATTGAATCAATGAATGAATGCATTCAAGAATCAGGAATTCAGACTACGTTCTGAGAAAAGAAGGCATGAGTGTAATCATCCTCTGATCACAGGTCTATATGGAGAGTTGATCAATGTTTTGGAGTGGTAAACACATTAAACACATGACTATTAATCAAAAATAAGTTGTAAAGCAAAATATTTGTGTATTCTGCTTGGTTAACAAATGTATATTTGTAGCCCTTTCATGCAATAGAATTCAAGTTGTTGTTTATAAAAAACAAAACAGAACAATGATATAGGAGAAAATTGCCTTCCTGGATAGAAATATAGAATAGCAACATTTATGGATACCACAAATAAAGAATTCAATTATTTAAAAATAATAATAATAATAATTTTCCTAATATTATCAGTATCCAATAAATATTTATGCTTGTTGCTGGTAACAATTAAGGATACATTCTTAGAAAATATTGTTTTTATTTGCAGATGGAAATATTGAGAATTTTGTTGAATTATTGCATTCTGGGATATATATTTGTTGCTTATATCCTCAAAGGTACAGGAATTCCAGACCTATAAGTATACAGTATATTTTGAAGAATTCTAATTATTTTGATTTATCAAAAATTATCTGGAATAGTTTGAATACACCAAATTAATGAAGGGAAGTATGCTTCACAACACTAACTTCCATGTCTCCTGGGGTCCCTCTAACTGTCTGGGCCAGAGTCTTCACATGCAAAATGGAAAAATAATAAGATAACCATATGTACAAGGTATTGTTTTCTAATTCAGTTTGGGATTTCCTGTGGAAAATAATCATACTGGATTTTTTTTTAATAGAAGAAAACTTAAACTGCTAATTTTTTTTGATCCAAAATTAACTTATGTTATCTGTCTATGAGCTTAGACTGTCTACAAGGCCCCAAACCGGGATAAGATATTCTTTCTCTACACACCACAAAGGGCTTTATGAAGTACCTTCTGTGTGAGCTCTGGGCTCTTTCCTTCATCTAGAAAGTGAGGTCGGCGTGCTCGCTTCGGCAGCACATATACTAGAAAGTGAGGTCGGCAACTGTTATTATATTGAGTATGTACTTAGGAAATAACTAGAACTGTGCTAGGAGTTATCCTGTGTATTACCTCATTTAGTATCACCTATAAAATGTAAAGGAAATAATATACAACTACATTACATTTACATTACAGTGACAACTTACAGAAGTACAAGTAAGCAAATATTGTGTAATTTATTATTTCTTTATAACTTTTTCATGTGGAAAAATGAACAAGCTCCTTAGGAAAGAAATGTAAAGCACTATGCAATTGCACAGTGTTATTAATTACCTGCCCTTTCATAGGCTCGGTCCCAAGAGATGCTGTTAGATGCAAACTTATTGAAACACAAATCTTTTCTATTCATTGATAGCCAACTATCTCAAAATCAAAATTTAATCACTATCTAAAATAATAGTATAGTTATTAAGCCCATTATATGGATAAAAAGACAAAATCTCATAAAGGTTAAATAACTGGCACAGAGCACAGCTAATAAATGGAGGTGCTGGGTACAACCTCAGGCAGCCTGGCTGCTAGTCTGTGCTTTTACATCTACTCCTGAGGCCCTCTCATTATAGAGGATCAAGATGGATTGATGTTGGACCTATACCATTTTTCGAGTATTTTTTATCTTTTACCCTTAAAAATTGGGAGAATCTTAATGTTCTCCTTCTTTAATAAAGTTCTGTATTTTCAATTGCATCTGCTTTGTAGTGCACAGGAAGCTAACTTTATCCTGTCTTAGAAACATTAATAGAGCTGGGCATTAATTCAAAATATGCAAGAATACCGGGACGCCTGGGTGGTTCAGTCGGTTAAGCCTCTGCCTTCAGCTCAGGTCGTGATCCCAGGGTTCTGGGATGGAACCCCCATATGCCTCGGGCTCCCTGCTCAGCGGGGAATGTGCTTCTCCCTCTCCCTCTGCCCCTGCCCCCTGCTTGTGCTCTCTCTCTCTGTCAAATAAAGAAATGACATCTTTAAAAAAAATTTAAAAAATAAAATATGCAAAAATACCTAATAAACAATACGTGCACATCTTGGGGTGACTGTTCCGTACTATGATTTCAAAAAAAGACAAATCCATGATTTAGATGCAAATATAAATTCATTATTCGGGCCCTTGTCTCTAAATGGTTCCTAAGAGTAGCTTGAGAATAACATGTGTTTTAAAAGATATGTGCACAGTTGGAAAGAATGGGAAAGGTATTGAAAAGGAGGTAAACTGAAAAATAAAACTGAAAGCGATCAAGATATATAAACTCACTTACTGAAATTTAACTGGATCAAAGAATTGTGCTTGAAACCAAAGTACGTGGAATTCCCCTGGGGAACCATTACTGGCGCTCGCTTGGGCAACGACCTGCACTGAATAGGATTTCTGACTTGCCTCACTAGAAAACATGGTCTCAGCTCTCACTTACCAACTTTCTGATCTTTGAATTTCTTCTTGATTTGATAGCTTTAAAAAAAAGGGTTTTTTGTTCCATCATGTAATAGAATATTTAAATCACAGTGGAGTCCTGATTAACCTCAGTGAGACATAAGTAATTACGGAATCCTTTTGAAATAACAGTTGCTAACAATTTACCCAGGTTCTTAGTATCAACCTTGAGCCCTGAATACATACCAGTAGATGCATGACCCATGATCTAATCAGTTTCAAATTTTCCTATGCAGCTTCATAACTGGTTTTTGATAGTCCCTAATGTACTTCTTCTCCTTCATTACTGACTACAAACCTTTATTCAGAATTCTATACAATTGGTTCTTAAAATACCATCAAAGACTAATTCTCTGGAACCTGAACTTTTATGGTCACACAGTACTGTAAAAAATTAAGTTCACTAGGAAGTGTGACTGAACTTTGAATATTATTGCAGTACAGCTGGATAAATGAATATTGAATGGGAATTTGCATAGGGAAAAATGGCTACATCAACCTTTTTCAGAAATAGAGTTTGAAAACGTGCAGCTGATTTCAAGACAAGGTTTATTGTGGTCTTGCAGTTATCAAGTGCATGGCTGCCCATACTTTATCAATTAACAGTATGACCATTCTTCAAGACTCAGATGGGTCAGACTTCTGGGAAGCCTTCCCTGATCACATTAGTCCACAATGATTTCTCTCTTTGGTAAACTCTAATGTCACTCTCTGAGTCACACTGCTCAATAGTATTTATATGCTGCTTTACTCTTTTCCATGTATTCAGTCTTATTTAATCAACAGAACTGTAAGCTCTTCAAGGGCAGAGATCAGACCTGCTTTGCATATTCTCCACGTTATTTAGCACAAATGTCTGCCATGAAAATATTTTGTTGAAGGATTCACTGAATCAAGTGCCATGTTATTACTCACTTTGGTATCTAGATGACCCTTGAGCACAGAGAGATAGGCTCCAAAGAGGAAAGAGAGATTTGTCCCAACAGAACTGGCCAAACAGTTTGAGTCAAATTGAGTCAAACATTGAGTCAAATCAATGAGCATTTATTACCCAGGCTGCTATAGGCCACATTGACCTTTTTCTTCTCTGAACTTCTGAGAACTCTTGTCTCCAATATGCAACACGACGCTTACTCATGTGCTTTCTTCTATCATGATTTAACTAACTCTTCTGGGTCGGTTTATCTTATTTCCTCTTTGTTAAGTTGTATTAGGTTGAATCAACTGGTAATTATTTACATTTAAACATTTTGATCTGTACATCTCTCGGCATCTTGTGGATCTACCTAAAATGCTCTTTAAAGCAGAATCTGTGTCATATTTTGTTGACACCAGCCCTTTCCCAGCCTGAGAGCTTCGTAGGTGACAAATACTTAACCAATCAACTCAAACATCAATCAAAGGTCAAAGTCTCAGAAATTATGCTTTATGACACATGATTTAAGTGACTTTATATTTATTATATTATGAATATTTTATTTGTACATTAAAAAGCATCATTCTATTTATATCTACAAATATATTTATAGAGAATTAGCTTTGTTTAAAAAGAAACAATCAGCCATGGATCTTGCCACTCAAAAATCAGAATATGTGAGAACCTATAATAAATATAAGGGTACACATTCTCTTGGCCAAAGTGCAGAATCTAGTCATTCCGCAGAAACTTGGATTCTAAGAGGTCTGCCATCCGAGCCAGGCAAGTCAGTAAATCAATTCCTTGGAACATGTGGTCTCTTCAACGTGTGATGATTTTTCCAGAATAGAGATTTTACTAGCTGTACTGATAACCTATTTTAGTGTCTAATTTTCATGGCCATGAAAAAATTCTTTTGTGTGTCTAGCACAAATGTCTTAGTACAATCTGAGTCCATTTTTTCCTTATTTAGCTCTCTGTAAAGCTATGTCACTATTGATCAACTGTTTCGTCCTCTTCCTTCTCTGCTTGGATCGTGAGAAGGCTGAGGAATTGCCGTGTACTTAACAAGCACCAAGGAAACTGCCTGCACCATCTGTGCTCATTTAATATCTATTTTTTAAAAAATCTTACTTTAAGAGAAAGAAAATGTGGTCGTGTTTCTAAATGATGGAAGTAAAATACGTATGTATTGACTGGTTCAAAATACTGGCCTTATGAAGAATTGTTATTATAATTAATGTCAATGGTGATAGACAACCTTTTTGCAACTCTCTCTGAGAAACATCTGTAAAATATGTCCTGAAAACAGCCTGCCTACTGACTAACTGTCAAACACAGACTCAAATACCTGGAGACCTCAAATACAGAATTCTGCCTTCCTGAGTGCTTTTGCTTCCTTTCTGAAACCTGTCAAACAACCTTGCCACTTATTTCCTTCTTCCCCTCCTCTCTCCCTGACCCAACATGACATATCTTTAAGGAACAGTTTAAGACTCTCCTGTCCATGAAGACTCTTCTCTTTTCTGATCCTTTGTATTTGTAATCAGACTTCATAGTTTAAGTTAGCTGTAGGTTTAGTTTGTTTTCCAATTGATTCATATGATTTGGTCTTCTTTCCCTAGTTCTACTGTAAAATTCTTTAGGGCAACAATACACATTAATTGATGAATAGTCCCTGACAAAATGACTCTTCTTTTAGATCTCTAGGAAGAACAGAAAAACTTCTGCATAGTAAAACATACGCACGCGTGCACACATACACACATCAGAAATCACAGGAGATTCAGACCCAATATTATGCAACGAGTCAGACTTCCTCTGTATGTATCTCTGTTGGCTCCTGGCTTCCCTTAACTTGACATTCTTGAGCGACTCCATTTGTCTGATCCAATTTTGGTAAGCAGCAGAGAAATAATGATGGCCTCCTGGATAGGCCAGCACGAGTTTGTCAAGGCACAATGAAAAATGTTGAGTCTTTAACTCCTGCTTCAACCACATATTGAGAATATTTTCAAGTCTACTTCAAGCACACATTGAGCATATTTTATTGGACTTTGTCCTTACATCACGGCAGAGCTTTCTTCAGCTGGTTGTACCAGTGTACCCATAACTCCTTGTTTTAATTAGTTGTTTCAACCATAATCTATTATAAAAATAAGTTAAAAAAGCAGAAGCGCGTTAGATTGAGGAAGTGAGAAACAAGGGCTCCTGATCCAAACTGCAGAGAGGAGGTCCGTCACTTACACTGTGGTTGTGGACAGGTTACCTAATCTTTCTGCTCCTCAGTATTGTCACCTCCAAAATGGGGATAGTAATAATACTACCATCACAGAGTTGTATTAGGAGTAAATAATTGAATACATATTAAGAAGTTAGAACAATAGCTGGTACTTAGAAGCACTATGTGACTGTTAGGTATTAATTACACTCAAACATTTTAAAACGGCTTTAAAAGTCTCAGTGCATGCTCTGTGGGATAAAACACGTGAGCTGATAGACTCAAAGGGAGCATAGACAAGGTGCAGTAGAAGCATGGTATGGGTTGGGCTTCGGTTGCTAAGGGTATCAAAAGATTTATAGAAAAGAAGCTAAAGGTGATTTTTGAATGAGGAAAAGGAGTTGTGAACAAGCAAAGCAAAGGAAAGCAATTCTAGGCATAGGGAACATTTATGCAATAGAATTGTACTAGGGACAATGCACACAGCACAAACAGACCATTGAGAGGTAGTCTCTGTCCTATGGAAGCTCATATGTAGGAAAGATGGGACACAGCATACATAACTATAACACTGGAGAGTGTGATGAATTTCATGTGAGCACAGAAAAGCAGTAAATAGCCACACCATTGTATCGGTCCTTTACTGAATATCATTTGGTCCTCATACCAACTTTATATTGTGGATATTTCCTCCATTTTACAAATAAAGCAAGTGAGGTATACAAAGATTGAAAAAAAAAATCTACCCAAGGTCACATAACTAGTTAGCGGTAGAATGAGATTTGCAAAGTAAATTTATCTGTTAAGATGATAAAATTAACAACAAACTAAATTTGTTTATATTTAAACCGTATATTAATTGAAGGGTAGAATCTGCATAAGGGAAATTAGGGTTTGAGGCGTGTTGGTGTTAGGTGAATGGTTCCCAAAAGTCATATTTTGAAAAAGCAACCCAAACTGAGAATCAGTTTATTCAAAGAAGACTTATCATCTTTTCTCTTAAATAAAGCATCTCTGAAGTGGCTGTTTGATCATACAATAAATAATTACCATAATTACGCCCATGAATGTTCATTCCATTCACTCAAACAATCAATCTAACTGACTTCCCCCCCCACACACACTGACTTGACATTGAGGAGAATGGTAGGTGGGTAGAAGAATATCTACATATTACCGTTTATGGAATAGTTCTCTAAAATTGTTCTTAACAGAGCTTATCGAAATAAAACTAAAACCTTGGTAAACATTAGTCATGCTAATATAAATTGTTGGTTTGAAGGTTATATCTGAATTGTTTGCCTTATACATCCTTATGGACAGTCTAGATAAAAAAGGAAATAACATGAGCAAAAGAAAGCAGGCAGAGAAAATTTGCAAGAACAGGTGTGTTATTTCTCTACCAATCATCTCAATCCTATTGACCTTTTCTTCAATTTAAGCTATTCTGGTCTATTTGGCTTGCTGTTTATTCTCTGTGCTAGTGCATTTTCATTTCTGCTCTTTTATTGACTTTTGGTTCCCATTCCACTGAAGGTCACAGCTCCTTGGCTACCTTCTGCCACACCCCTAACAGAAGACACAGGAGGCTGGGTCTTCATATACAAAACTGAGTGAGAACACTAACCCAGTTATCCAAATAGTTGATATAAAAGCATTTACGCATCTGAACCATCCATCTAATTGGTTCTTTTTCCACTTTACTTATCGCATCTGCCCTGTGAATACTGTCAGTCACATTCCAGCTGAAGCCATAATTACGCCCATGAATGTTCACTCCATTCAGTCAAACAATCAATTTAACTGACTTTTCCCCCCACTGACTTGACTGGTCAGTGGGAGTGACAGATTAGTTGTTTCAGAGTCTTATTGAAATGGCCTTCGAAATTATGTTATAAAAGCATGTCTTAAGCTAGTTCTGGGTAGTTCTCTGATGCTTCTTGCATCCTATGTATGCACTTTTTTTTTTTTAAGATTTTATTTATTTATTTGACAGAGAGAGACACAGCAAGAGAGGGAACACAAGCAGAGGGGGTGGGAGAGGGAGATGCAGGCTTCCTGCTGAGCAGGGAGCCCGATGCGGGGCTCGATCCCAGGACCCTGGGATCCTGACCTGAGCCGAAGGCAGACGCTTAACAACTGAGCCACCCAGGCGCCCCTCCTGTGCACTTATTACTCTCTCCATGAATGAGTGGCAGAGCAGCTTTAAAACAATTACAAGCATTTAAAAAGTAATTACCAGAGAATTCCAATGAAAACAAAATATCTATTTTGACTACCATGAACAACTCTGCATAAACATTTCTCTCTCTCTCTCTGTCACAGATGTAGCTATCCATTTCACAGAAGATTTAATTACAAATCTGTCTTCCTTATCTTCTAGGCCCACACTGCTGCTTGAGAAAAATAGAAATAACACAGGTAGTGGTGGCAGAAGAGTTAGAGTCCAGAGAGGTTGAGGATAAAGATTTAAGATTAGGGAGAATTTTTTTTTTTTTTTTAGTAGTACACATGCCCTTTTAATCATTAACTAAAAATGTGTTGTTTACAATTCATCGGTAGTTAACATATTCTGAGAAAGCTGAGTCATCATATTATCACACACTGTTTCATTTGTTGCTTTATAAGAAATATTTTTTTTAATGAATGACATTTTGCATTTAGTTTTTTGATTTACTGTCTGGTTTTGTTTTGTTTCTCTCATTGAAGTAAGTTATACCACCCCCTTTTGGTATGTATCTCTATAAATACAGGCATGCAAATAGAATATATCTGATATACATGCTGTTTTTTTTAAATTCTATCCCTTTGTGGAAGATAATCTCAAGACATGGGATTTTATGCATTTGTTAAATTCATGTGAGCACTTCTCCAAAAATACTAGAGCCCTCTGAATCTCTGTTATGTAGTACGGTAGCCTTTAGCCACATGTGGCTGTCGAGCGCTTGAAATGTGGCTAGTGTGAATTGAGATGCATTGCAAAAGTTAGTTAAGAGGAAAAAAAAAAAAGACTGCAAAGCATCTCATTAATAGTTTTGTATAATGATTACCTGTTGAAATGATACTTTGGATATAGTGCGTTAACGAAAATATATTATTAATTTTAATGTCACCTATGCCTTTTTGCTTTGTCATGTGACAACTAGAAAATTTTCCATTTCCAATGTGGCTGGCATTGTATTTCTATTTACCAGCACTGCTCTAGATAAGGAAGGGCTGCCTCGTGAATCTGTAAAGGCATTGAGAGAAGAGACTATTCTATCTGTATGGTTTTTTCCTCAGTGGAGATGGAAGCTGGCACTTCTGGGAGGAATGAAACTATTCATCGACTGCATTCTTAATTAGCCTTGGAATTAGAAGGCTTTGTAAGTCCACAGTGGTGCCCACTGGCTAAATTTTTGGCAGAAAAATATTGCCATTTCAGCTACAGGGAAAATGTGGTTGGAGGGAGTAGAGGAAGAGAAGAAACAAGAAAGAAGGTCAAAACATGGATAGAACTTCACCATTAAACATAAAAAAAAATAAACAATTGCCTCCTTTGGTACTATTTAAGTAGAACAAAGACAGCTAAGTAATCTGATAAATCAAGTACTTTCTGCCAAGAAGCAATCTGTATTTCCATGCATTTTCTGGTAAGGACCCACAGAGGCAATTCTGTGGTTTAGCACAAACTGGTCTTTTGTTCTTGTAGCACGTTTTTTGGAAATTTTTCTTTTCTTTGCCAAGAATTTCCTCCCATTGATACCTTAATAAATAGAAAGCTTTCTACCACTATGTTTTTCTTTTTTACCCTACTTGTCAGGGCTAGAACTACACTCCTTGGGACTAAGGTATTTAGCAGCGAATTGTCTCAGTGCAACAGCTAATGTCCTGGGAGAGAGAGTTTACCACCCACACAATAGAACGAAAAGTACTCGTGTGGAGTAGAAGACCAATGCCATATATAAAAGGAAGTTTGCTGTTGTAGTCATAGAACTTTACTTTAAAATATCTCATCCAATAATAGGCAGAAAATTACCATATCCAATCAGTCAAATTGAAAGCCTGGCTCCTGTCTAAGAGTCCCTTGTTTGGAGACCACCTTCCATTCTTTTGAAACACATGGGAGCATGGTTGTCATGAAAATGTAATGCTTCTCCTTGAAATGCTAATCCTTGTTGCCACTTTATCATCCCAATGAACCTGAACCCTCTGACGGGAATTTTATTAAGATAATGGCATTCTTTGTGGTGTTTGGAGAGATGATCTCTTCTGAAATATGTAAAACTCTAAATCATTCCCAAGCATCACAATACTTTGCTATGAGTCAGGCAATGACACATGTGGTCAAATAAATGCAGGGAAAAAAGTCAACAAACAGGATTATTGCTGCTTCTGCTTGTAGATTGAGTCTGTACTGATACCAATATTTTCCGATTGAATAAATTCAATAAGCAATACTTTCACATAATTGTAACATAGGGAGATTAAAAAAAAAACTTACCTTTACTGGCTTATTATAAGGGGCACCACTTAAGAACAGTCAAATGGAAGAGATGTATAGGGCAAGTGTGGGGGGAGGGAGAGGTGTAAGTCTCCATTCTCTCTGTGTACATCACTCTCTCAGAGCTTCAATGTGCTCACCAATCCAGAAGTCCCAAAGATAAATGTAGCACTGTTCAATATATTATTATATACTTTATGTTTAGCTTAGCAATATTTTGAATTACTTTTTTAATCAGAATCTACCACTGTCTTCCATATATCCACTATCCACAGGTTCAACCTACATACCATTTTAAGGGGCAATCAATACAACCTTGAAGTACCTGAATTTCAGGACTGTCTTCATCCTAACAGAAAGCACATGCATCTCACCCTTTATCTTCTGAAATGCAACTTCTCATGTGGAGACTTAATGCCAGGAGATTATACATTTCCCCCCATCTGGATTAGGAGATCATTTTTTTATGCTTAGGACCCTGCATGAACTTGAAGTTATTTTTCTGTCTGGCTAGCACTTGAACTAAGTTTCCCTTAAAGTAGGGACCATCTGACTACACCACCCGTACCTAGGACACCACTTAGAATATAGAAGGTGATCAGGGTATTGTTGAACTTTTCACAAACAAATACTGGGCAAATTCGATTTTTGCCTCAGCAGGAAATTCTCCCATGCTCTTATTTCTAGGGCTTTGTTATTGTGCTTCCAATAAAGCATTGAATAGAAGTGCTTCATATGTGCATAAAATTTATGCCAATGGAACAAATGAAATTGGGGAGTGTAGGGAAGAGAAAGAAACTACTTAGTGCTGATGAGTTCTTCTAATAAAGCACCTAATGAACATTTAGTCCCAGAGTGAGAATGAAACGGAAGACGTACATTTGTGATTCCTGTAGTTTGCCTCAGTTTGCATTTGCCTTCCAGAAGGTGAACATCTTGCTATACAGATTCTACTATTTAAATATCTATTTATTTATCTATCTATCATCTAATCTATCTGCGATAATGACCAATAAGAAACCCACCACAAAAGAAACAATGGTCTAATCCCATACATAGGAAAAACTGCCTGGCCATAAGTATTGAAGAATGGTATTTTGATCCCAATTTGTCATGTTTTTATGAAAGATTTAAGGGATACTCAAGAGTAATTAAAATGCACAAACTTCTACTTTCCCATAGTAATTAAGAACATGAACTTTCATATGAGATAGATCTAGAGTTGACACCTGGTCCTATCACAGATTAGCCGTTAAATTGAAAAAGGTATGTAATATCTCAGGCTCCAGTTTTCCTATCTGCAAAACGAGATAACAATAGGGTTGTTGGGAAATCAGGTAAAGAGTTATATTTGGAGAATGGATCATTCTACAGATTTTACTAAGTGTTCTACTATATGCTAGGCAAAGTAATGGCAATGCATTTAGTTACTAGTATTATTACTCTTATTTCTAATTGTTTTGCTATCCTGCTTTCCTGACTTGCTATCCTTGAAACCCAGTAAGCCATTCTTTCTCTGGTGATCATCTTTCTGCAAAGTCCCATTACCTCAGAATGACAGTAATTTTCTCAAGTTTACAGTATAAATAAACAGAATATTCTGATAGTGTTTAAATTCAAAGGGGGGAATTTTGACTTTTGTAGTTATTAAGCATTCTCAATATAAAAAAAGGGGCTAAATGTCATACATATATCCTTTATGTCATATTCACCACAGTAGAATTTTAAAAATTATTTTAAAAATATTTTCTTCCTAAAATTCTGCAAATAAATAAATGAACACCCTTCATTAGATTTCTCATCTTTTAGCTAACTGGAATATGAAATACATTTCATAATCACTTTGGAATTTGTACATTATTGATCTGTAGGAATCAACACAAGAAAAGCATAGCTCTAAAGTAGACTTAGAAGGAGAAAAATGTTATTTTTTATTTAAACCTTGTATTAGTTACTTATGCAGTTCTTCACTATACTCAGAATAAGGACATTATTTCTCATTTATGAAACGTTAATATTTTTTAAAACTTGAAATTTATCACTGGATGTAATAATGTATAAAATGTATTTGTAGATTAACTATATTTGAAAATTCTTAATTATAATTTTAAATTGAGTAAATGGTCATTAAGTTGGGTAATGGCCATTTATAGAGGAATTGGTGATTGATACACAGTCATGTAAGTAAAGTTGCCATGTCCATTACTGCTCTAATAAGACATTTATCTTAGATCCGTGTGTCTAAAGTTAATGATTAATTAGTTTAATTCAGTGTAATACCTCATGGAGGCCCTGTCCTCTGTTCTTAATTTTTTTTTTTTTTTTTTTTAGAGAGCAGCTTTAGCACAGGAAGAACTATTCAAGATTCAGTTTCCTGCAAATTCCCAGTAGCAATCATCTCCTATTTGCAATATTTCTAGTGCACATATTAGTTACTTTCTTATTCCAAAGACATTTTGACATATTAGCATTATCCCTTGCTGAACATGTGAAATTAACATAACTTTTTTTACATCTTTTGGGGTAAAGTTATCTTTCATCTAAAGATCAGGCATTTGGATGAATGACATTCTACCTTACAGTCCAAAATGAACCCAATTTAAAGGTCAATTTCTTTATTTGTTAATAACAAAATAACTTATCCAGTTTATGGTCGAATCATTAAAGTGAATCTCAATTACATTTCTTCCAATTGGTTCACATTGATAACATCTCATTTTCAAGAATTACCACCTGTAGAGGTTTTGTCAGATGTTACCATTCATGCTCATTAACTGTGGGGATGTCCTGATATCACAAGGGAAAGGTAGCTCCTGGGTAGAGGTTTATATGAAGTCATACTGACCCAGGTGTTAATTAAAAATGTGGTTCCTTCAGTCTAACACCAGAGGTACTAAATATAAATCTTTGAAGATAAAGCAATTAAATCTACATTTTAAATATTTTAAAAATATTTACTAAGATTTAGATATTAGCATTTACTAATCATTTTCTTATGCACAAAGACATAAGTGGTAAAGTCAATGGGTAGATCCCCATATTGAGCAATATCCACCATCAAATATGTTGAACATCTAACTAAGTCAGATAGATAAGTGACCATCTATATTGGATCACGTATTTTCAGTTCTGGATTATGGGCAACATATAAATTGGTTGAAAATACCACGTATCTAGGGCAAAGGCTGTATTATTAATCATCAAGGCAAAGCGTCCTGCTCAGGTAAAATAACAGCAACACTGCAAGTTGAGGAGAATGCCTATTTTAGTAAGTACAGGGAAAATAAATGTTTATAAAGTAAACAAGACTGTAGACTAAGAGAACCACTTTTTGAAAAGTGAGGGGTATGGCAAAGGAAAGCATTGGCGTAATAGGGAGAACTTAGGACTTAAGTGGAACCTGCTCCCTGAATGTTAGGGAAGCTTAATGCAAACAACCAGGGAGTTGGGAGAACCCAGAAGGAGAAACAGCCTTCCCCTGAATCATTTTCCTACATAGCACCTTCTCCATTGCTTCAGTAAATGTGCACACAGCTCAAAACATTTACTTTGAATCTCTTAAGGAATCAGCCTTGCCTAAACCAATTGTGGTTCTTGGACCAGCAGCATCAGCCTCACATGGGAGTTTGTTCCATATGAAAAATCTCAGATCACACCCCAGAATGACTGATTCAAACCTACGAATAAACTAGATGCCCATGTGATTCATATTTCCATAAAAACCTGACAGGCACAGGCCTGAAAAATTTTCAGTTCAAATATTAAGAAATGATATCGCCCTTCTCCTTGTTTCACTGACCCTTCTCTCTTCCTAGCATGCCCTCCTAATCCTTCTCTTTGCTCTTGATCCCACCATCTTATATGAAGCTTTCCTCAGGCACCAGATTTGGTGAAGTCCTCTCTCCTAAGAATCTATATAAATTTTAATTAGACACTTCTACATTAATTTCTATTTATGCTGTTTTTTAATTGAGAAAAAAATATGATGTTTATGTACATTTGTATCTTCAACATTCGGCAGTGTGCTTGTCTTATTTTTATTTATTTTTTAAGCACCTATTTACAGTAGAAATGTTCTAGATTTGGAGACTATGCTCAAAGAGGAACCAAACATATAATTCTCTGTATAACAAACAAACAAAAAGTTTGAAATGTTCAAACACCAATGTGGAGAAGTAAGAATGAAGTCCAATGCAACTGTGTGGGTTTGGCTCAGGATATCTATTCTAATTTTCTTCTAGTGTGGCTTCCCTTTCCTGTGGGGAGCAAAAGGCTAAAAACAAAAAAATCTCCAATTCTTTTTCAGCTGGTGATCCAAGTTTGGTTCAGATTCCACATCAGATGCAATCACATGAGATTTGAAATTGAAATTGAGATAAGTGGAGTATTGAGCATGTGTTTTATCAACGTGGATTATAGCAAATATGGCATGGTTCGGGAACAAACTCTGTCTCTAAGGCTTGTTGATTTAGCAGAAGTGGCTCCTTGGTAGGAGAAAATGTGGCACAACGTGGGACCCTGAAGCTATAATGGCAGCATCCTGATTTTTGCACATGAGGTTTCCTGAGCGGAACACAGTGATTCTGTTCTGGAACTTGTTACTGTAGCTAATTTAGCAGCTCAGACCAAGGCAGTCCTATATTTATATGTGTAACAAGGGATGTCCCCTGATTTGACAAGCAGCTTCTCAATCATAACAGGAGAAGCAGCTCCTTTGGCAGTCTGGTTCTGTAATACAGATTTGAGAATAGATTCTGGAATCTCATTCTACATATTTCTACTCAATCATCTTAGTAAGTCTATAAGCCATCTGACATGCTGTAATAAATCCTTTTATTCAAATTATCTAAAGTGGAGGGGCACCCGGCTTGTTCAGTTGGTATAGCATGTGACTCTTGATCTTGGGGTTGTGAGTTCAAGTCCCAGTTGCAGAGATTATTTAAAATGTATTGAGAGATTATTTAAAACTTAAAAAAAAATCTTTAAAAAATATTGTCTAAAGTGGAATCTGTTCCCTGCAGGACATTGACTGATATGGAACTTCAAAGAGAATATACAGAACATATTAAAGGGTAGTTTTTAAAGGTTATTTTTTAAAGTAAATCAAGTAATTGAGTCAAATAATATATGACCCTGATAATAGGTCTCCCAGTGTGATCTCTTTCTATTTCACTTCTAGTTGATTTCTGCTTCCTTCTCTCTATTCCTCATCTGTTGTTTTGCCTTTCAGAGAAAAGATAAGAGTAGACTATACACTCAGCCATAATAGCCGGGAGGAAATGGTTTTTTGAAATGCAATGTAGTATTTCTAATTTGCAGTGTGTGATTTCTCATTATGGTGCAGTGATCTTAATTCAAATCAAACTAATTTTCCATTTTATCCTCAAGTGTACATTCTCTTACTTTTTTCTTTTCCTATAACAAAAAACCAGACCAACCCCCCCCCCCAAAAAAAACAGCTAAACTTCCTTTTCTTTTTCTTCATTCCCTTTTCTTTGGAAAAATTGCATTTAAAAAATTATTCAATTTACATTAAAAAAAAAAAGCAAAACAGTTTACCCATTTCTACCACCCTTCACTCCTCACTGCTTACAGCTACCAATCTGTTCTCTGTATTGATGAGCTTGTTGTTTTTGGTTTTTGTTTTAGGTTCCACATATAAGAGAAATAGTATGGTGTCTGTCTTTTCTCTGTCTGTGTTATTTCACATATTATAATGCCTTTGATGCCTTTGAGGTCCATCTGTGTTGTCACAAATGGCAATATTGAATTCTTTTCCATGAATGAATAGTATTCCACTGTGATTTATTCATTCATCCATTGATGGACACAAGTTGTTTCCATAACTTGGCTGTTATAAATACTGCTGCAATGAACAGGGAATGCATATATCTTTTTGGGTGAGTATTTTATTTTCTTTAGTAAATACCCAGAAGTGGAATTGCTGAATTATTTGGTAGTTTTATTTTTAATTTTTTAAGGAACCTCCATACTGTTTTCCATAATGGTTGCACCAATTTCCATTCCCACTAACAGTGAGAAGGGTTCCCCTTTGTCAGCATCCTCACTAACATTTGTCAGTTCTTATCCTTTTGATAATATCCATCCTAACGATGTCAGGTGACATCTCTTTGTGGTCTTGATTTTCATTTCCCCAATGATTAATGATGTTGAACAGCTTTTCATGTACATGTTGGCCATCTGTATGTCTTCTTTAGAAAAATGTCTTTTTAAATCTTTTACCCATTTTTTAATGAGATTGGGTTTTTTGGTGATTAAGTTGTATGAAGTCTTTATATATTTTGGATGTAAGCCCCTTAACAGTTATATGATTTGCAATTATTTTCTCCCATTCAGTAGGTTGCCTTTTTATTTTGTTGATTGTTTCCTTTGCTGTGCAGAAGTTTTTAGTCTGATGTAGTCCCACTTATTTATTTTTGCTTTTGCTACTTTTACTTTTGGTTTCATGTTCAAAAAAAATTATCACCAAGGCCTATGTCAAGGAGCTTACTGCCGTGTTTTCTTTTGGAAGTTTTACAGTTCTCGGTCTTACATTCAAATCTTTAATCTGTTGTTAGTTAATTTTTGTGTATGGTACACCATATATCTATCATATTTGGTCCACTTTCATTCTTTTGTATATAGCTGTCCAATTTTTCCAATACTATTTATTGAAGAGACTGTCCTTTCCCCTTTGTCATAAATTAGTTGACCATATATGTATGGGTTTATTTCTGGGCTCTCTAGTCCATTGCGTTGACCTATGTTTTTGTTTTTATCACAATACCATGCTGTTTTAATTACTATAGTTTTGTAATATAGTTTGAAATTAGGGAGTAACTTGGTTCTTTGTTCACAAAGATCGCTTTAGGTATTTGGGATCTTTTGTGGTTCCATAAAAATTTTAGGGTTGTTTGTTCTATTTCTGTGAAAAATACCATTGAAATTTTGATAGGAATAGCTTTGAATCTGTTTATTGCTTTATGTTACATAGACATTTTAACAATATTAATTCCATGAGCATGGAATATCTTTCCATTTTTTTATGCATTCTTTTTTTTTTTTT
>NC_138371.1:81982419-82004163 GCF_054177405.1 Leptonychotes weddellii | reverse complement strand
TTTTTTTTTTTTTAAAGATTTTATTTATTTATTTGAGACAGAGAGAATGAGAGAGAGAGAGCACATGAGAGGGGGGAGGGTCAGAGGCAGAAGCAGGCTCCCTGCCGAGCAGGGAGCCCGATGCGGGACTCGATCCAGGGACTCCAGGATCATGACCTGAGCCGAAGGCAGTCGCTTAACCAACTGAGCCACCCGGGCGCCCTTTTTTATGCATTCTTTAATTTCTTTCACCTATGTCTTAGAGTTTTCAGAGTATAGGTATTTCACCTCCTTGGTTAAATTTATTCCTAGGTATTTTATTCTTTTTGATCAATTGCAAGTAAGATTGTTTTCTAAATTTCTCTTTCTGATAGTTTATTATTTGCATAAAAAGACAACAGATTTTTGTGTATTGATTTTGTAAAATATATAATGTAAAAAAAACTACCACGTTTATGTACATTTGTATCTTTAGCATTCAGCAGTGTGTTTGTCTTATAATTGGTAATTTATAGAATTTTATGGATTATAAAAATCCAGATGATCTAGAAGTCAAGTGATATGGTCAAAAATAGCAAATTGTCATAAAGGCAGGATTATGATGACAGAGAAAGAGGCCTATTGCAAATACTAACTCAATCTACATTAACTATTAACAAAATTATATCCTGACAATGACTGCTTTGTTTTCATTTCCAGTGATATAGCTGTTAATTGTTCACAGGCATTTTAAGCTGGCATATGAACTAATAGAAGAACTCCAAAGAATTAAACTAAATTTCAATTTTTTCATAGTCTTATTTTGTATATGCAAAGTAAAAAGGAAATTGTACTTTAAAATAAACAAATAAAGCCATATATTTTTGAAATGGAAATAACTTGCCTTTATTTAAAAATATATATATTTCCCTTCTTTTCTCATTAGGTCTCCTATGTAACTCTCACTATGGTTTATAGTTTCTTCTGAAACTGCATAGCAAAAAAAAAATTTAAGTTTTTTAGTAACAGAAAATTTGGAGATGAAATAACTTATATGTCTACGTTACAAATTTTGTTCTAAATAACACGTGAGCTTATGCACAGAGTATTATAAAATGTCAAATTCCCTCTTGAGAATTCCTTCTCAGGAAAGTAATTATATTAAAGCAGAATAGTCATTTAGAAGGACCAGCCATTGGATTAAAAGTGACTTTTATTGTTTTCTTTGCTTTAGTCTCTACAATAAACAAGTATTTCTTTTTTAATAACATGTTTTAAATGAAATGCGAGAAAAAGTATTATCTAAACACCAGAAAATATTCATTAGACTGTACAATGTATAATAAAGAGATAGCTTTGAGCTATGGCTACACAGCCTATGAATGCGATTATTTTGCCTCTTAAATGGTAAACTCAGTCAGATAAATGTCGAATTAGTAGGCACTTTGTCAAACCATGTTAAATCTAAACAGTTTAACTGACTTATCTTTACTCTATTTGGTTAGACAGTATTTTTTTTAACCTTAATTTTAAAAATATTTAAATGCACAGGGTGAAAAAAACAAAGTAGTACCAAAGGACTTATATAAACACCGTTATCTCCTCTTACTTTTCCCACCAACCCTTATCCCACCATTCTGTTTTAATCTTTCATGGTTATTGCAATAATTTTAAAGTGTTGGCTTACACTACTATTTCCTAATTTAGATAAAATCCTCCTGCTACATAAGGTGGTAATTTAACTTATATTATGTCTCCCCTTCAGTTTACTCCCTCCTCTTCTTCATTTAGTTTGTCTAAGTTCCTATATAATCAAACTCTACTCCATGTTTCATTCACCTTCAGTATTATCATTTGGCTTCCTACCATGTCAGATGAAAATATTAGCACCCTTACACTTCCTCATTCCTTTTATTTGCTAGTTTTCTTTTTTTTTTTTTAAGATTTATTTATTTATTAGAGAAAGAATGAGAGCACGCATGCATGAGTGAAAGCAGGGGGGTGGGGCAGAGAGAGTTTTAACATTGCGGATCCTGAGAACAGGACCCTGATATCAAGACCTGAGTCGAAACCAGGAGTCAGATGCTTAACCGACTGTGCCACCAAGGTGCCCCTTCATTTGCTAGCTTTTATGAGATGGACTTGCTCTTTTTCATTTTCAAAGTGTGTATATTTGTGTGGATATTTATTTATTTATTGCCATGTCTATGTTTCTTTTGACCAAACTTTTAGAGTTTTATCTACTTTATTAGTGTTACAAGAACTTGCTTTGGGATTCGTTTGCCCCTCTGTGGTGTGTCTTTGCTGGCTTTTGTAGCATTCTTCCCTTTGATGGTACTAATTTGGAATTTTTTTTTTTTTAAGTTGTGTTTTAGTTGCTATAAAATTTGTCCTTCCTTCCAGGTCAATTGTTTTCTTTCTTTGGTTGGTTTATATAGGTTTTCTCACTTATTCTGCTGGTGATCCTTTGACATCCATTCATTTATAAGAATGGGGATCATGCTATGAATGCTAATATTCTCCCACCACCAGCCCCAATGTGGGGTACCTGGATCTGTACTCTTGTTAAATCTCTGCTCTGATTAAGAAGGTGGGGAAATGCCATATGCATGGGCAGGGTTTGATAACCTTCATGAATTCAGCAGATGGAGAACTAGTCATTGCACTACTTTCTTCCAAAATTCTAGAATAGAGAGTTGGGGAGGGATGGTGAAGGGTAGGAGAGGAAAGCCCCAGAACAGTTGTGTACAGCTTTCCAGGGAAACTTCCTTTGTCCAGCCCCTTTCTCACCCCATCACCCTGCACTGTGGGCACCAAGACTGAAGTCTTTCTAAAGTTCATTCATTGGAAACCACCCCCCCCCACATTATTCTAGCAGGCATGTCATTGATCTTAGTCTATTTTTTCATTTATTATCAGGCTTCCATCAACTTTTTGCCTTTTTAAGTGTGTCAGATATATTCATGAGCCTCTCTTGTTCTTTTTGCTGCTGGCTATGGGTTTATTTTGTTTGTTCTCTTCCCATTTGCTATTGTATCTTAAAAATTATGTTCAAGTTTATAGTTTAAAATGACCTTTAATCTAGAATGCTAGTAAGAATCTAAATGAGATCTAGAACTCCATGGAAAAACTCTTCCCCATCTTTAATATATTATACCATAACTAACAACAGCAATATAATAATTTCCATATACAAAACCTTAGGTAAGTATGTATTCCCCAAAGTTGGGCTGAGTGGCTTTCCTTCTGTTTCTCTAGGGTGACTCTTCATATGATTTTCATGTGATCATCATGCTGATAAAAATGCAACTGTTTAAAGAGCATAGAAAAAATATGCCCAGCTGCATCTTAGGGACACATACTTAAGCATTCTATATTTAAAATATATAAAATACAGTAGTAGTAACATTGTCTTGTATACGTTTAGCATGCCAAAGGATTATATGTTTCACATGCCCAAGGTTATTTAATGTTGACAACACCCCAACTACTATGTGGTAGATAAAATATCTGACCTCTTTTTACAAACCAGGAAACTGAGACTCAGGTTTATAAGTAATTGTATCTGTTAAGCCTCAGGTGGTAGGGGTTCCTCAATTCCACAGCTTTGGCAGCTATGGAGAAAAAAGACTCTGAGGCTGGAGGTGACTCTTGAAAACTTTTACAGCCAGGCTGAAGGAACAGAAGTGAGGCAGTGGGAGTCTGGCTATGGCCACCATCCAGCCACGTCCCAGAAGAAGAAGCAAGTCTTCATCCAAGTTCACAAGTCTGTCATGCAGCGGATAACTCATGGCCTGAACAGACTGTCCCACTTTAGACATATTAAAACTGGGCATGCAAACTTTCTGAGCAAAACAACAGAGATTGACCACACCCAACCCCTACTTCTCTGAACATAGGGACTTGACACAGTCACAGGGACATATATAGAAACAAACTATACCAAACTATTCTGAACATACTGACTATCCAATCTGCATCCATACCTAGCACCTAGCACTTTAGAAGCTTCCTGTCTTGACTACATGGCCTAGGCTTCTAAACAATAACAACAACAACAATAAGTAATCTGACGTGATATCACCTGTCATATGCAGAAGATGATTCTCTTTTCTGCTGTATAACATATCTAAGCTCATCTGGGCAGTTTTCATGTACTCACTCTAGCCAGTACCCAGTGATCATTTGAAAAGTACAACTGCAAATTTATAGTCTCGTGACAGATGAGATGACAACAGATCATTATTTTATTTTTAAATATGTATGCATTTCTGAAAATTAATTTACTTAATTTATTTGAAATTAATCTTACATTTTCTAAAATATATTACCTGTCATATTTTGAAGTTAGCCCATCTACATAATGCCTGTAAGAATTTTATTAAGTTTAACTCTGTTACAAGAACAGATATTTTTCTAACAGAATCTGCTTATGACCTTTAAAACATGCATTTAATCATGTGTTGCTCTCTTAGACTTTTATTATTTCATATTAAAAAAAGTAACTATAAATTACATTTGAAATATGGAATACGACTGGGCAATAAAAAGGAATGAACCACTGATACACAGAGAAGTTTGGATGGATCTCAAGTGCATTAGTTTCAGGGAAATAAAGCCAAACCCAAAACGTCACATAATGCATAATATCATTTATATTATACTATTGAGATGGCAAATTATAGGGATAGAAAATGGATTAGTAGTGGCCAGGTGTTGGGCATGGTGGGAAGGGGGGATGGTATTATAAAACCTTAGCACAAGGGAACTTCATAGTGATAGTGATGATTAATGTTGTGTCTTGATTGTTTTGGTGGTTATAGGAATCTACAGGTGATCAAATGACATAGAACTTTATATACATATCATGCCAATATCACTTTCCTGCATTATAATTACGTAAGATGTCAGCATCGGGGGAAAGTAGGTTAGGAGCACACAGGACTTTTTTGTACTATCTTTACAACTTCTTGTGAATCTATAGTTACTCAAATAAAAGAGGTTTAAAAAATAAAAATGAAAAGACAATTGAAGGGCACGCCTGGGTGGCTCAGTCGTTAAGCGTCTGCCTTCGGCTCAGGTCATGTTCCCAGGGTCCTGGGATCGAGCCCCGCATCGGGCTCCCTGTTCCCTGGGAAGCCTGCTTCTCCCTCTCCCACTCCCTCTGCTTGTGTTCCCTCTCTCACTGTGTCTCTCTCTGTCAAATAAATAAATAAAATCTTAAAAAAAAAAGACAATTGAAGTAAATATTTAAATAGAAAAAAATGCATTATGTTTAGAAAGAAAAGATTTGCTAATACAGTGTATGTTTGCTTGGTACAACTGCTAGAGAAACAGCATAGCTTACTGTTTAAACATGGATTCTTGAGGTAGATCACTTACAAGCTTTATGACCTTGGGAAAACTGGTTAACCTGTCTCTCAGTTTCTTCATCTATAAGATTTACATAATATTAGTACCTAACTGATAGGGTTGATATGAGGATTACAAGTGCTTCAATTTGTAAGACATTTAAGTATGCTAAGAACACCATAAGGGACTTATAAGGTAAATAAAAATACAGACAGTAGTATTGTTACTATAAGGGCTTAAGTAATCTGTATAATGAATATGTATTAATTATCTATCATATTGTAGACACTATTTTAAGTGCTGAAGACAGAGCTATGAAAATAAATAAATAAAGCCCCTGACCTCATCCTGGAGTTTACATTTCATAAGAAAATAAGAAAATAAATTCATAGATGATATAATGGCAAATAAAGCTAAAAACAGAAGAGGAAGTACAAAAAGCTGTCCCAAGATTAGAGAGTTTGGATACAGCAGTCAAGGAGGTGTCCTCTAAGGAAGAGATATTTGAGCTGAGATATGAAGGAAATGAGGGGAAAATGACCGAGGCAGGAACATGTTTGATGTGTCCTGGGAATACCATGGAGTTCAGCGTAGCTGACAAGGTGTAAAAGTAATAAAAGAGAGGTAGTCAGCACCAAACCATTGAGGCTTTATAGGCCATGGTATAGACATTAGATTTTATTCTGAAATAAGAAGTCACTGGAGCATCTTGAGCAGGGAAATGAAATGACTTCATTTGCATTTTGAAAGAAATATACTACATACCTTATCATCAACGGATTGTAAGGGCACAAGAGCAAGAGAAGGCAAATGTATTAGTTTTCTACTGTCACTGTAAAAATTGCCAAAAGTTGGCACCTGAAAATAACAAAAATTAATTCTCTCACAGTTCTAGAGACCAGAAATCCAAAATCAGTCTCATGGGGCTGATATCATGAGGTTGCTGGTATTCCTTGGTTTGTGACCCCTTTCCTCCCATCAGTCCCAACTGTTGCTTCTATTGTTTTCTACTTCCTTCTTTGACCTTCTTGCTTCGCTCTTATAAGGAACCCTGTGATTACGAGTAGGTTTCAACTGGGTGATTCAAGATACTCTCCCCATCTCAAGATCCTTAATTCAATAATATCTGCAAAGTCCCTTTTGGCATTTAAGGCAATATTCACATGTTCTAGGAATTAGGACATAGGTATCTTTGGCACTGTTATTTAGACTACCACAGCACAATTCTTAGAAAGCTAGTGCAGAAGTCCAAGTCAAACCTACATTTGTAGGTTGCTTAGATTAGAAGAAAGTAGAAGAGGTGGGGGCATATTCCAGATAAATTATCTTTGGAATGTGGAGTAGATTTGTTGGTCGATTGGATATAAATATTTGATAGAGAGTTACAGAGGGATCAGGATAATGCCAAAGTTATTAACCTGAGCAAACGAGTGATTGTAGGTGCTATTAAGTGAGAGGGGTGTAATAATCTCTTGAATTATCAGAATAATCAAAAATGTTGATCCAAATAGTGGTGGGGGATAAAAAAATCTGCAAGTTGATATAATCTTTGCCAGATAAGTAACAGTGACTGGAGTGATAATTGGCACCTATTCCAAGAAAAAGCAGCAGAATTACAGTGTGAAATCATCGGTCCACAGGATCCGGAGTATTTTTGGGGAGAAGGTGGGAGAGGATAAAAAGCAATGGTCTAGAAGAGGCAATGAGAAGCATCTGAGACTAACTCAACCTCTGCTGATAAGACATATGTGAGCTAAAGAACAGCCACCACTTGAGAGGGATGTATAGGATCAGGGTTCTCAGTTGCAGGTTTCAATATGAGCAAAAACGTGAAGGAATGATAAAAAAGAGATTGAGTATTCTGTGGATGCCCCCCATGGCAGATGGGAGCAAACCCTCTACACACACACACACACCCCTAAAATTTGTTTGAATGCCAAGACTAATAATGCTACACATGAACCAAGAGGTTCATGTTCAATGGGGACTTTCTGGAGAGAGCAGAATAGGCACCCAAGCTCCTTAACAGCTTAAGTGAAGAGAGAAGTGATGGCATTTGTATATACCGTGAAAGTGGGTGGCACTGGGTGACAGCTCCCAAGCCTGGGCTGAGATTTGTATGGTTTGAACTTCCATGCTGGTGCCAACAGGAATACCTGGACTTTTCTATTGTTTTGTCAGATATGGTGCAAAAGGGGAAGGCAGGGGTGTCAGATCTGTAAGCTGTCAGCAGTGAAACATTAACAATGAAGTTAGATTTTCATTACACTAAAGATAGAGGGAATTTTGCCAATGACAGGCCATGGGTTCCATAGTGCACAGTGGAATGTTTATTGCCAGGGTCTGATTGGTGGCAACTTGAGTCAATTTAAGAGATATATAGGCAGAGCCATAAAGATAAGAGTGACCTGAAAAGTCTGAGCTTCTTGTGGTAATTGTAGTAAATTGGGAGGCAGAGGATGTTGAAACTAGTTCTAATTATGGCCTCCATTGGGCAATAGTAATAATAATAGAAACAACAACTGCCATGTAGCCAGTACTATTAAAATGACACTTTTTTCCAAAAATAGTTTTTTAAATCCTAAACACCCTATTCAGGTAAATATTTCCCCCCCGCCCCTTGATTTAGGATCCGAGAGATTATTTATCCACACTTTTATAGCTGGTGAATGTCAGCTTTGGGAACCCAAACCAAGAGTGTGTGATTTTAGACGCTATTCCTTTTCAATCAGGCCAGGCTGCTTTCTTCAGCTGGGAGTAGCTAAAATCTACCATATGATTTCACCTAGTAATTTCATTCACTTAGCAGAGAGGCATCTAGGTTGAACAATTTGCTAATACTGATTTGATTCACCCAGGAAATTCTAGCCTGAAGAACTCAATATATTTTCAAAACGTTTCTTGTTGCTCTCTGACTGATGCCAAAATATCTGAATTAAGAGTAAAAAATGCAATCACAATCCATCATCTCCAGATAGTCTTGTGTCATGTAGCTACTGACTTTGACAACTCCCAGATCCACACTTTGGATGGGTTCCTCCTCTAATTATATATACAAAGCCAAGAGCTGATAGTTAATCCTTCACTGCTTTCTATTGAAGGTTCCATTCTGCAGTGATTTATCACATATCAATTTTAATTCTTGTTGAACCAAAAATTGTCATGCATGATTTCTATTCCGTTGTATTTTTTTGGTGAAAGAAAAATGCTTCTAAACACCTTTATTTAATTTTTTTCTTTTTAGTTGTAAACATGAGAAGATGGATGTTGGTTGATTCTGGGGCTAAGAGTGAAGGCCTATTAAGCTCCATATGGAATCAGTAACACTGTCTCCGATGATGTATGAATTGTTATGGTTTTGAGTTGACATCTTCCTGAATCTGAATGAGCTGTAGTGCTATGTATACTGTCACTTTTAAAAATAGGTTTCATACATCTGAACACATACACTGAACAAATGGATAAAAATGGTTCTATAAAAGCAGTGTAATAAGCGCTTGACTAACTTTGTCACATAAAGCTGTTAGGGGAAAGCCTGAGGATCATGTCCTATATTTAACTCCGTTTAATTTTTTTCTCTCCAATGTAAAAAATGGTCATTTACAATATATACATTTAGATAATAGCTTAGGTAATGTGAAGCCCCCACAAAATTATTTAGTCAATATTGGGGGAGTGATTTTAAGAATTATGGATAAATTTTTAAAAAGAAAGTTGCTCAAAATGATGGTATGTGTTAGATTAGAAAGCCAATTATACTTAAAAATCAAACAATGGACGTAAATATTTACAGGTGCTTCTTCAACTAGACTGAGAACTTTTTAAAGTTTATGGCCATATCTACTTCATTTTTTTGGTTTGTTTTCTCTACAACTTTTGTGATTAAAGATAATAATGAATGTTTTCATAATTTTGTACATTTGACAAAGAATATTCATCTCTACTGTCTCATATTAGGAAAAAATGATTATGATCTTTACCTAATAGCTTAGATCACCAAGGTTCAGAAATTAATAGATTTGCCCAAGCTCACACAGCAATCTGAGATAGTAACACACGTCATTTACTCCAAATTCTTTTCTTCTATATCATTCTGTGAATTACAGAAACTTAAATGTTTTATTAAATATAGATATACTGCTGCTAGCACATAAAGCAGGCACTTAGTAAATATTAGTGTATGATTACAGAATATTTTATGTTTTGATTAACCAAAGGTAAGATATCAATGAAGAATGAATAACTCTTCAGTGAGACAAGGGGAAAAAGACATCTCAGAGTCATTTCATATACCGGTACATTTAGTGTATAATTTATAGTCATTAAAGCAAATAAATTATTTGATTCATGTCTCACATTTATGTTTTTTAAACTTCCCAACCTGAATTATCAGGCACCAAGTCTTCTCTTTCTTTAATGTCATTTACAATGCCAAGAACCATGCACTATACACATAAGTGCTTGTTGTTAGAGAACATTCAGATTCAGGGCCAACTGTTGTGTCAGTGAAAATACACTAGGGATATCGATCTAAAGCAATTTCATTAGAATATAATGATGATGCACAATGTCATAAAAATTTCACTTTTCTACCCTGAATAGGTTGAGATCAGCCCAGAAACTAAAAAATAAAGATAAAAAAATTTGTTAGGCCAACAGACCTTTTGTGTTGTTTAATTGAGACAACGTTTAAAAACAATGAGATACAACTTAAATCTGGACTTTTTGATTCTCCAGAATATTGAAAAACCTGGCCCTCCATTACCAAATGGCATTACCTAGTAGGTGATGAAAAGCAGCTGTCTCCTGTAGGCAATTTCTTTATCTTCCTGTTTGCTACTTTCCCTGACTGGCCTGGGCCCTTGGTTGTAGTCACCTGAGCTTGTAACTTTATGCAAGGGGCAATGCTCTTTGATTCATACTTAAAAGAGAGGGATGTGCTGCCTGCCTCTCTGCCTACTTGTTCTCTCTCTCTCTCTGTCAAATAAATGAATAAAATCTTAAAAAAAAAAAAAAAGAGAGGGATGTGGTAAAAGGAAGAAATCATGAGACTAGTTTACTTTTTTTAATTTCAGAAAATGAAACCAATATCTCAATAAGAATATAATTCTACTTCATTCTATCCATTTTCATGCTGTTTTCTAAGATATGGAAATCTCATCTGCCTCTCCCCTCCTCCCAGGAAATCAGTACCATGACATTTACACAGATCTGCGTCAAGTGCTACCATTTATTTTTAAATAAACAGAATTGCAAAGAAAAGGCACAAGTAAATTATTTTGCAGAGATAACCTGCACATGTCCTCAAATTTTCTTAAAAACCACTAAAATACTCCTCGAAAGAAATGCGTATGCTTAGCTCACCCCTCTTCTTTCTAACGTTAGTTGCAAGATAGTAAATGGACTATCAGCACTAAAGTTAGTGTAATTTTAATGATTTGTTTATATTTAAATTGAAAAAATTAAAATAGTGGATTATTATTCTTAGTGACACAAACTGAACATTCACATCAGTGGTTCATGTTTACGACATTGTTCAACTCATATCTCAAATCGCATGTAATGCTTTATAGAATTTGGAACTTATTTAACAAGTGTTTTGTTTTTTTTTAAGATTTTATTTATTTATTTGACAGAGAGAGAGCGGGAGAAGGAACACAAGCAGGGAGAGTGGAAGAGGGAGAAGCAGGCTTCCCGCGGAGCAGGGAGCCGGATGGCGGGGCTCGATCCCAGGACCCTGGGTTCATGACCTGAGCCAAAGGCAGACACTTAACGACTGAGCCACCCAGGGGTCCCTAACAAGTGTTCTTAAGACCATAAACAGAGGGGCACCTGGGTGGCTCAGATGCTTGGGCGTCTGCCTTCGGCTCAGGTCATGATCCCAGGGTCCTGGGATCGAGTCCCACATCGGGCTCCCTGATCCTTGGGAGCCTGCTTCTCCCTCTGCCTCTCTCTCTCTCTCTCTCTCTGTCTCTCATGAATAAATAAATAAAATCTTTAAAAAAAAAAAAAGACCATAAACAGAAAATATTATTCTAAAACTTTCCCCATAGGTAGTAAAAACCTTAAGTTTGGCTTATAAAAAATGTGTAAGTCCTCAAAAGTTTGACTAAGATTTCATTCTTCTTAATAATTTGCTCTCAACATCACAGCCACATTGACTTACCCACATTAATGACAGTCTGTTCAACTGCAGAAAGCATGAGCAACTAGAATGCAGTTTTTGACTCTATGAGGACACAGGATGTATTATGACAAGTGTGTTAAGAAAATGGGATTGCCACAATATTAAAGAAAAAGTTTATTACAAATAATTGCTTGCTCTGTTTATGCTCCTTCTTTAGAACTAGGATAAGCATTTAGGTTACAAAGATTTATAACAGTTTTCATGAAGATGTATGAAATCCCAAACTTGCAAGCTTTTTTAATCCACCTATAAATAATTTTATACATTTAATTTCTCCCTGTATAAATTTTATGGGACCATATACAGGCAGAAAGTTTAAATTACTACATGCTTTCTGAAGAGGGAAATATCTCTGGGATTTTTTTTCACATGTTTCTTATCTAATACATGATATAAATTCCAAGGGTTCAGTTGTAAATAGTTAGCAAATACCATTTTATTGCTCAAACATCTGCAGTCCTGTGAGGTACTAGACAAAATCTATTTTTGAGATAGAACTACCTCAAAGTTGGGTTTTTCTATACTACATGAGAGACTATAATAGTATATATTCCGTAAATCTCAAGAATAATAAGTTCTAATCCTACATCAAACCAATATATTATTATTATAAGGATTTGATCTACAAGTAGGACATAACTGACTTTCAACTTGTATACTTGAGTTCAAATCATTATTAAATCTATTAGTGTCATGCACTGCTAGATGTAGAAATGGTGGTTCCAATTTACTGAAAACTTTTAGACGGTTTTTCTATAATAGTTTACTAAAGGGAAGTCATAGGGCCTAGGATCTTGTGACAGGTCCTAACTGGGCTTAAGGAGAAGCATTTTCACGGTCAGATTTTCAGTTGTTAACCTAATATTTGAAAGCACATTAGGCCCCTGATAAGTTGCATTATTATTTTACTACTGAGAGTTCCAGCAGTATTTAACCTAATTTTATGGAACTATTTGACACATTCTATGTGACAATCTGCCTATATATGACTTGATATGAAATGCATAAATCAGGCAAAAACAGTGTATTTTTCTCATGTTGATTTGGGGTGGATTTTTAGGGGGAGGGTGAGGAGGTGATGATAGTCTTGATTAAGTATAACATATGTACTTCTGGTTCTTTTTCAAGCAGACATTTTGACACCCTCTTTGACCAAACATTAATAATTGGAGTAAAACTGAAAATCAAATTTGAACTCCTTGGGAAACCCCATGGATTTGACTCATCTTCCAAGGTAATGAATCTAGTACATGCAGTTTTGTTCAGATGGGCTCAATGAAATGGGACTTTGATTTATTTAGCTGGTGTCTTGTGCTTACCCCAATAACAAGACCTGCTTTGGAAAATGCAATTTCCTTTTGGCACAATTTCAAATCTTTATAGGAGATCTGTCTCCATTCATTTCTTCTACCTTTTCTTTGGGGAAACAAAGCTTTTGCAACATGAACATTTTAATTTGTGAAGAATAGCATGTCTCTTCATGCAGATATACAAATTAGAAAAGTACTAACTTTTATATCTGACTGTACTAAGACAAAAGTTATTTTATCTAAATATTACAATAACTATTGCAATGACAAAGACTTTAAAAAGAATCAATTTTTTTATGTTTTGGCTTTAAATTAGGTAAGTTTAATCAAATATATATGGGTTGGAATGTAAATTTTTGATTTTAAAATATCTTTTAAGAATGATTTATGACCATAGAGATTTTTCTATTTTTGCCTTAAATATTTCCCCACATATAAATTATTTAATGAATTTGATTGATATTGACCAAGCTCTTTGTAGATTTATGGCATATCTATGGCTTGGCGTATTAAGCCTTATTAAGCCTACCTCTTAAATTATGAAGTGGCATTGACTATTGCTCATAAAGTAATAAAGTATAATTCACTTGAGAGGTCAATAAAACTTTCCGAAACTCCTTTAAAAAGAAAATGCTAGAATTATTTTATGCATGCACATTTGAGTGTGTGTGTGCCCAGTTTTAAGCACACTTCTATGTTTTGACTGGAAGCTTTCATAAGACCAGGAGTTTAAAATTTAGTTAGCTATGGAGCTGCCTTGAGCAAGTCATTTAATCATTATAAACATCATCTAAAAAATGAGAACACTAGTTTCCAAGTTTCCATTAGACTCCAAAATTCTGTGAACCTATTTACTTTAAGGCAGAGTCTCCCCAATTTTAGAGAGCATCAGACTCATCAAGAAGCTTTATTAAAACAGATTTTTGGGTCCTGCCCCAGAATTTCCATTACAGTAGTTCTGAAGATTAGCCCATGAATGTGCATTTCTAACAGTTTCCAAGGTGATGCTAATGTAGATGCAGGGATCATGTTTATGGAAACTAATACTCTAAGGATCTGTCTAAAGTGTTAGTTTATCAACACACCAGACTTTTGTAATTGTGAATTTAAGGACAGGTGAACTTACCTGATTTCAAGTAGATAAAGGACAACAAGTTAGTGGGGGCCCCCTTTTGGTAAGCAATATTTATGAACTAAATATATCTTCAAAAGCATCTCCTATATGTAAGAGATGTTATTGTGAATTTGAACACTGATCTATATATTCTTAATACTCAGTAGAAAATGATGTTTAATTGAAGATTAAGAATAAAGATAGGTAGATAGGTGTGTAGGTAAAGAAATAAACAACAGATCCTTCATGTAACCACTGAATATACTAGGGACTCTAAAGAAATTTCAATTTTATTTAAGACACTATTAAAAAAAATCAACGCATTAAGCACCACTTTATTACTGTAATTCAGGTTACCTGTTGGAACATTCAAACACAAGTAGTTAGTTACCTGTGCTAAAATGATACCATTGTTGTTTATCAACTTGCATTTTAAAGCAGTAAGTTAACAAACTTGTATTATGTTTATTGTTGTCATCAAATATAACAGGCAACATCAACCTTCTAGAATTTAATTTTGCTTGGATTTTAAATCCATTCTCCATTGCCACAGTGATTTATATATATTTTTTTCATACTTGACTTTACAGTTTATGCATGAAAAAACAATATGCTACAGTACTAAGGTAATTTTCTAGTTGATAGTTTTAGTATCATCCTCTTATTTTCCAGCATTTTACATATAACAAAAGTTCTATGCTACTAAATTTTTATTCAGTTTAGCAGAAACATGATGCTTCTAATATTTCCCTAAAAAGATAATCAATTCAGCTAGAAACACCACCCACCATCAACAAAAGTACTTCTTAGTTAAATGCCAATATCTTACTAGAAACAATGACATTAATTAATCTAAATTTAACACTGATTAATTTTGAATGTGGTGTTATAGTAGCTTGGTTGCTCTAGGGACAAGACTAATTGCAGAAAGAACTGAATTCTAACAGGATGAGAACCAGTTTTTAAACTCATAACAATTCTGTTTCAAGAAGCTGTTTCATTTCAATTCATAAAATATTTACTGAATATGTACATTTGCAAGGCCTTGAAAATACAAAGTTAGTTCTAGTATGGTGAACTCAAAAAAGATTACAATGTAGTAGGTAAAAGACAAAGGAAAGAAACCTTGAAAATTCAGTAATAAAATGTGGCAACAAATCTATGTATATAGTAGAGGGCTATCTTAGAAGTAGATTATTGTCTGAGCATGGGAGTGGCATGCCTCACACAAAGACTGATAGTTAATCATGTTTTCAGTATTTTTTGTGTATTTTTAAACTTTTTTTTAAGTTTATTTTTTTTTTTTGGTAAACTCTATGCTCGAGCTCACAATCCTGAGAAAAGGAGTTGCATGTTCTATCAACTGAGGCAGCCAGGTTCAGAAGGCCAGAACTGAAACCTGGGAACACCAACATGTAAGGACAGAATTACTGGTGGCTCAAAAGAGAAAGAGGAACATCCAGAGAGATCTCAGGGAAGCCTTGAAAAGAAAAGTCAAGATGGACAAGTTTTGAATAAAAGACCTTCTCTTCCACTTATTTATTAGTTCAGCATATATTAAATAAGTATTTACTATGTGCCAGTTACTATCCTGGGAATATATTGGTGCAGAAAATTAGTGTGATCCCAACCTCCATGAAGGTTTAAGTTCAATGGGAAGCAAGAACAATTGTTTTTGCAAAGTTGTAGTAATAAAGTACAACATGCAGCATGAGCTCATAGGATGAGTTTCTGACCTATCTTGGAAAAGATCAGAAAGGTTTTTCAGAAAATGTAACTTTTTTTTTTTTAAAAGATTTTATTTATTTATTTGACAGAGAGAGACACAGCGAGAGAGGGAACACAAGCAGGGGGAGTGAGAGACGGAGAAGCATGCTCCCCGGTGAGCAGGGAGCCCAAGGTGGGGCTCGATCCCAGGACCCCGGGATCATGACCTGAGCCGAAGGCAGACGCTTAACGACTGAGCCACCCAGGCGCCCCAGAAAACATAACTTTTAAGTCAAAGCCTTAAAGGATGAACAATGACTAACTCAATAATAAGGGAAGTAAATTTACTCCAGGCAGATTGAGCAGCAGGTGTGGAAGTTCAGAAGTAAGGAAGATGATGGCATGTTTAGGAAACTAAAAATTTGTATGACTGGAAAGCAGCATGGGTGGTTCAATTGGGACTGAAGTTGTCACCTTGACTTGTGAGGAACATCTATTCCTGGTGACCATTTTCTTCTTGAAACACCATCCCCCTTAGCTTCTCAGATATCTTATCATTCTCATTTTCTTTCTCTCTCTTCACTCTTACTTTCAATTATTTTAGTCATGTTTTCCTCCATTATATTGCCTTTAAATCAGTCTTCACTAGATACCACCTCTCTGCACAATCTCACCTACTCCCATTGTTTTCCTGGGCATCTCCTTCAACATCATACAAACCTCTCATATATTTTACTCTAGCCCAAAGTTCTCTTCAGAGCTCTAGACACAATTATATCCAGCTGCCAACTTGGCATCTCCCTTCACGTATCTGTCATCTAAAATTGAACATGTACAAAATGAAACTGATCTTTTTTGCCAAATCTGGTTCATAGCCACTACTCCTCATCTTAGGAGAGACCCAGCCATTCAATCAGACTTGAAACCCAGATATATGGCAGACATTCTTGAGCCTACCATTTTCCTTAACTTATATCCAAGACTAGTAGGGCAATTTATAAGAAAAGTAGTTTGAAATATTTCTTCCTCTATTTTTCTTTTCTGCCGCTTGAAGCAAGTTTCTTTATTCCATCCCTAAGGAATATTTGTTCCAGGAATGAGAGTATAATTTTTTTCCAAGATGATGGTTCTTTCTTTCTATGGTTAATGGTTTCATTGTGGTTGCACACTAAAAAAGAAGAGAACACTATCAAGGAGGTGACCAATCTGAGAGTAGATAACCTTATGCTGGCCCTGAGGAGGATGGCAAAGAAGGAGGCGGCATCCTATGTATGGTAAAAAAGCAAGAGGCGGAATCCTGGGTTTGGACGATAAGAATGGAAAATGGGCTTTGAGAATTGATATTAGAGGTATTTCTAAACACATGTTTTTGGTATAATTCTTGGTATACAAATTGAAGCATGCAAGAAGTAGCTTCTCTATATTACCATACCCCTTCACAAATACCCACAGAGCCACTCACTGACAGGTTACCTCAAAGTCCAAGAAACTATGTTGTAGCTCCCATATTGGGGAAAGAAGCTTTAATCTCCAGTCTTTCGCCATCAGTTCTCACATCCTCATTGCACTCAATTTTCTCCACCAGTTTTCTTTACGGTTT
The DNA here is from genome assembly GCF_054177405.1 of Leptonychotes weddellii. NCBI lineage: Eukaryota > Metazoa > Chordata > Mammalia > Carnivora > Phocidae > Leptonychotes > Leptonychotes weddellii. Next base: position 81,986,935 of record NC_138371.1, on the reverse strand, counting down.
TGTAAAATAAGGATAGAGTATTTGTAGGCACCTGTAATGTGCCAAGAAATGAGTGTCTTATTCTAGGAACACTCTTGAAAATATCATCAATTAAAGTGAGTTACTGTGGTTTTGTTTTCATTTTGTGAGACTCCTCTGCAAGAGAAATAGTCCTAGATGTCCTAGATGAACACATAGTCCTAGATGTCCTAGATGAACACATTTGTTTATGGGTGTATAAGGGGATTTTCTTAATGTAAGAAAAGCTAGGTTATAAGAATATTTTTATCTTCTAATTTGAAGGCCCATATATAATCAGTCTTGAAATATTTATATCCCCCCCCAGTAACTGAGTGACCCAACTATCTGTCACTGAACACAATCCTGTAATAATAATAGGTTAATGCTGATACAGGAGAACTTGTATGTTTAAAGGTCCTTAAACTGTTGCTTTATTTATACTTGAGAGTTTTGGGAAACTGGAACTCTGATAGCATGTTATATATCTTTCTTCCTCCTCCTCCTCCTTCTTTCACTCATATTTAAGTTTCAATAACCCAGACCTAGAATAAAGAGCAAATCTTGACCATTTCTGTCTCTATCTATGTGACTTAGAATAAGTCACCTAATTATGTGAACTTTTTTTCTACTAACTGGCAGAGGATCTCAGGTACCTTCCTGAGCTTCACCATTTCATGATGCTATCTATATAAATTTTTTTCTTTAACTATATTGAATATATATATATGTATATATATATATGAAGAGTAAGGTATGTATATTAGATGTATGTTAGAAGAATAGGTCCATTTAGAGGAAAATCAATCAAATATGTTTAATATAAGGATCATTTAGGTATCTACTAATGTTTCCCTCATCTATGTAAGAATATTTATTACTGGGAGCACACTTGTCCTTCATGATATCTCATCATTCTTCTAGTTATCTATCGCTGCATTACAAAATATCCCAGTATTAGAGCCTTAGGACAACAATCACTTATTTTTATCGGTAGTTCATGAGTTGGGCAGTGCTTATTTCTATTCCATGTGGCAGGAGCTAGGGCAACTTGACTGGGCTGGATGACCCAATTCCCAGACTGGTCCTCACATGGAGGGCAGATCGGTGCTGGCTGTTGACTAGGAATCGAATGCAGACTGTCACTTGGAGGCTTCAATTCTTCACCATGTGGGTCTCTCTGGAAACTGCCTGGGCTTCTTCACAATGTGATAACTGAGTTCTAAGTGTGAATATTCCAAGGGGGGCATCTTGAGAAGCAAGTGTCCCAGAGGCCCACACAGAAGCTCCAAGGCTTCTTGAGATCTGGCATTAGAAGTCCCAGAAAGTCACTTTAACCACATTTTTTTTTTTCTTTTTGGTGAATCCAGTCACAGTATCAGCCACTTGAAGGGTGAAGTCCAATTCCTTTCAATGGCCAAAGTAACAAAGAATTTGTATTCATCTTTAATTTACCCCAAACTGTCTCCCTCAAGATTCTTTATTAAGAACTGTTAACTGTGGCCTTTATCTTCTATTGCAATTATATTTTCTATCTAAGGTGGACTTGATGATATGATTAGGTTTATAATTTTCTATTTCCATCATAAGGATATAGGCATAAAAATCATTATAATTTGAGGTGATAGATTTAAAAATAGAATGAGATGTACATAAAAGGCTGTGGATACACAGGAAAGGCAATTACCAACCTTGAAGGTAGAGATGCCTTCATAGAAGTAACAATGAACTAATTCTTTCAGTATGATTCAGAATATGCTGACAGGGTCACTCTACACCCAGGTACAGGTTTACCCTATGAAACACATATAACTTCACTGGAAGATCCAGAGTTGTCAGGTAGGAAAGGGCAAAATTCATTCTAAGCAGTGAAGACAGCATTTTCAAAGGCATGCCATCATGAAAGAATTAGTTGAGCTCAAAGAAATGTGAGAATTTTCATTTGGCTAGACAACATTGAAAAGATTAAAGTGTGGGGTCCTGAGATGCTGGCCAAAGCACTGGAGCAAAATATTTCTGTTGTTAATTTTTTAAAAGTATGTTATAAATACTCTTTGTTTTCCCACCATTCAATCAGGTATTAAGGTCAGTGCTTTATTACCTCTGAGAAGGTTTATGGCAGAGTGGAAAGCAGAAGTAGCTGGGTTTGAGGAGAAACAAGCTCCTTTTCTCTGTGGGTAGAAGAGTATGCACTAAATAAGGTAAATCTAAAAGCAGGTTTAGAGAAAGAAGCTAATAACTTAAGTACTTGTTTGTTACTCCTTTATAATAACTTTCAAACAATGTCATGCTAGAACATCCCATTTCTTTTCACCTATGTTATACATTAGTCTTGCTTTTACATAGACTCAAACCGAAAGAGAAAAAAATGACACCCATTTTCTGCATTTCTACTCAGCTTATGGAAATGCAGCAGACTACATTGTGCACTTGAACTAAAATAGTCCTGCTGAGAAAGGCACTTCTCAGACAGGGATTTCATCTTTCATACAGACCCCAGACACACTGTATAAATAATGCATATATTACTCCTGCCTGGATAGGGTGATCTTTCCCTTCCACGGCTGCCTCTCCGGGAAGCCATTGTTGCTTCACTTGTAGTCATGTTCTTCTAATTTTTGAAAAGGTTAGCACAGTTTTATCTTTAATAGCCACTTGATCATTGCAGAGATTAACAAGTCATGTTGGAGACATTAGTCAAGGAAGCCGTGGAATACGTCGTGAGGTCTTTACATCCCCCCAGACCGTGCAGCAGCACGTTGATGGGTATTTTCATGCTGCTCTCTCTAAATTACATGCGGGAATTGAAAGGGTATGTTTATTAGATATGAGCCCATTGGTTTTTAATCAAATTGAGAGAGCTGCGAACAGAGCTATCCACCAGTCTTTAACTTCTACCGAGAATAATGAATTTATCCTTCTTCCCATGACATTCCTCAGGGACATCACACCACTTTCTATTAGAGCCCCCTTAAAGGCTTTGTGATGATGAAGGGGAGCAGTGACTCACTGTGGCAAAAGCAGAGCTCCTAAATTAATGTCTGATTGTAATTTAAGCAACATCGACCTAGAATAAGGATAAGATACATAAGGGATATTTTAGAGATTCTTTCAGATTGCTGGCATTACAATAAATAAAATATAGTGGAAGAAATAATAAACTGCACCACTGAAATGTATAACACTCTTTTAAGATTCTCTCCTTAATGAGTTTCCCAGATTCTTCTCCCTGACATTGAACTTAAATATGTTTCAATCCCCAAGATATACCAAAGCTTCAGTAACTATCTTATAGAATAGGGTCTGCAAACTCTAGCCTATGGAACAAATCTGGTACTCCACCTGTTGTAAACAAAATTCTATTTAAACACAACCACACCCACCCCCTAAGGTATTTTCTGTGTCTGCTTTCATACTAAAACAGCAAAGTTAAATAGCTTCGACAGAGAACCAAATGGCCAGCAAAGCCAAAAATATTTTTTCTCTGGCCCTTTACAGAAAATGTTCACCAATTCTTACAAAGGTATAAGTACTGGGGCGCCTGGGTGGCTCAGTCGGTTAAGTGTCTGCCTTTGGCTCAGGTCATGATCCCAGAGTCCTGGGATCAAGCCCCGCTTTGGACTCTCTGCTCAGTGGGGAGCCTGCTTCTCCCTCTCCCTCTACTCCTTCCTCTCTCTCTGCCTCTCCCCCTCTGCTCCTGCTGTGTCTCTAGCTTTCTCTCTCTCCCCAAATAAATAAATAAAATCTTTAAAACATCAATAACAACAACAACAAAAAACAAAGGTGCGAGTACTAAGAGTAGTTCTTTCTAGATAGATGAAATTTTGAAGAGAATTTAACACTTCAAACGATTCATTTAAATTTTTCTTTTACAAGGTATGTATTTCTCTAATATCTTAAAACAGTTGATATAGATCTTTTTGTAAATATACATTTTTCTGTCATCTTTAACAAAGAACATGAAAAATGATTTAAATTTTACTTGATGACTATTTAAATCTAACTTGATTTTTCACTGTTAAGTGCAATATTCGTACTGTGCTAGAGATATTATTCAGGGTGCAGGAGTAAATGAGCACTTATCCTAGATATAGGCAGGCACTTACTTTCCAAAAATAAAGAAATAAATCCCCTGATGTTAGCTGAGTTTCTGCTCACTTGATTCTTTACACTAAAGGTAAAGTGAAGGACATAGAACCAGGTTTCACTCTAAGGCTGTATTTCTGCAAAAATGAATTTTATAATGAAAGATTGAAGTAGAGTTTTCCCAGGTGGTTTTCTCACCCTTCAGGAAATCATTATCATCATCACTATTTCTATCCCTATCCTTAGATTTGTCATTGGCATCCACAACATTGCCTGTGAGTTCTACATCACTGGAACAATGAAGATAAGGTACCTCCTTGTCAGCTTCTACCTGTTTGCCAATTTCACAAGATTGGAGACAGACCTGCCTGTTGCCATTAAAAAAAATAATAATAAGTGATAAGATATTTTGCTAAGGACTAATCTTAGAAAA
>NC_138371.1:81904929-81982319 GCF_054177405.1 Leptonychotes weddellii | reverse complement strand
CTTCTTTTAAGAACACTATAGTCATCCATATACACAGTAAAAATGATAATGATAAGATACAATGAATCTCATATATTGTTGCATATTTTTGATCAACTCTCATTTGTAATGATATTTTATAGATTGAATTATGCTCTGATTTATAGGTTAAATAAATAAAGCAAAATTGGCAAGAAAGAAAATGGTAAAATAAAAATCTTCTCTGTCATTAATCTTGCTTTCACAAAATGAGTTGTACAGTATTCTAGCAATGGTTTTAGCTTTGCCAAATCATATGTCTATAAAATAATCTTTCACTGACAGAGATGCGAGTCTGATAAAATTATTTATTATTATGGTTTCTTAGATATAAAAGGAAGATTATAATTGTATATACCTCATATGGCATTTGTGAGTAAAATACTTGTAAATCAAGTACTAAAATCATACTGGGTACATAAATAGGCTCAATTAAGAGTAAACATTATTATTTCTGTTGTCAGTCTATCAGAGTGCTTGTTGGAAAGATTAGATAAACATAAAGTATAATTGAATATTTTTAGGTAATTTTCAATTAAAATTAATTATAAATTTTATTTTGTGAGAATATAGGAAAAAATAGCATCTAAATATTTAAGCAACATAGTCATGATTCATTAATATATGCATACACAGAAATCACCATAATTGAATTTTACCAGTAATTAAAACTATTTAGGATATTGATTATACAAAGAAATATTCTTTATAACAGTGATATACACCAAATTCTATATACTTATACTATTCGACCATTTGTTAATAACTAAACATGTGACTAGCACTACTCTAAGGGCTTATATTCATTAACACATGAAAATCCTCAAGGGGCGCCTGGGTGGCTCAGTTGTTAAGCGTCTGCCTTTGGCTCAGGTCATGATCCCAAGGTCCTGGGATTGAGCCCCACATCAGGCTCCCTGCTCCGCGGGAAGCCTGCTTCTCCCTTTCCCAACCCCCCACTTGTGTTCCCTCTCTTGTTGTCTCTCTCTCTCTCTCTGTGTCAAAATAAGTAAATAAAATCTTTAAAAAAATTTTTTAAAAAAAATAAAATCCTCAAGTATATCTTATTATTATCTCAACTTTCAGATGAAGAAACTGTGAGACATGAAAAAATTAAGAGAATTTCCCAGGACAAAGAGATGATGATTGGGAGAGATACATAATCTGAACCTAAGTAGTGTAGATCTAGACCTATGTTCTCTATATCAGCTCAATCACAGTTATTAATTCTATACTGTAAGCCTATGTTTATACTGTATACTTACACAGCCTCCATAATGAAAGCCAAAAATAATATCTTGGAGTGATGTCAGGAAAATGGAAGTCTAGGAACCTTCATGGCCTCATTCCACCTGAAGACATAAAAAACAACCAGAAATTTGTTGAACTAACTTTATGGGACCATGAAATATAGTCAGCCAAGCAAATACCCAATTAAAAAAAAAAAAAAAGCACACCTTCAATAAGGTGGAAAATTCCATGGCATTTTTACTTGCTTTTTTCCCTATCCCTTTCTTGGCACAGCACATTTTTGATCTAGAGAAGTCATCAAGCCAGTTCCAAATTCCCTCTCTCAAAGCAAAGGGAGCAGAATCTACCAATTTTATATAATGTAGCAAAAGTAGCACTAAGAGGGAAATTTATAGCTTTAAACACTTAGATTAAAAAAGAAGAAAGGTGTCAAATCAACAACCTGACTTTATACTTTAAGGAACTAGAAAGAGAAAACTAAACACAAAGCTAGCAAAAGGAAACAAAGGTTAGCATGTAGATAGACAATATAAAAACAATAGGGACATCAATAAACCTAAAAGTTCATTCTTCGAAAAGATCCACAAAATTAACAAGATTCCTTAGATTGACTTAAAAAAATGAGAGAATTCTCAACTAAAATTAGAAATGAAAATGAGGACATTATTGCTAATTTGACAAAAATTAAAGGTATTATACAAGAGTACTATAAATAATTGTAAGCCAACAAATAGTTTGGCCTCAATGATATTTACAGATTTCCAGAAACACAAAGCCTATTAAGACTAAATCATAAAGAAATAGGTAATAAGAATAAATTATAACTAATAAGGAGGTTGGATCAGTAATCAAAAACTTTCCAACAAAAAATCCTGGATTAGATGGCTTCAGTGGTAAATTATACCAAATATTTAAAGAAGAATTAGGACCAATCCTCTTTAAACCCTTCCAAATAATTAAAGAGAAAGGAAAACTTTCTAGCTCGTCCTATGAGGTCAGCATTACCCTGATATCAAAGTCAGGTAAGACAACCTGTGTTAATGGATTGCATGACAATATTGTTAAGATGACAATACTACTCAAAAGCAACCTACAGCTTCAATACAATATCAAAATCCCCATTTCAATTTTTACAGAAATATAAAAATCCAAGCTAAAATTCACATGGAATTTCAAGACAATGTGAATAGACAAAACAATTTTGGAAAACAACAAAGTATAAGGACTCACACTTCCTTTTCAAAACTTAGTATTAATGCTATGGTAATCAAAATACTATGGTATTGGCATAAAGACAGATACATAGACCAACAGAATAAAATAGAGAGTCCAGAAATAAATCTTTGCATATATCATCAAATAACCTTTAACAAGGGTGCCAAGATTATTTAATGCAAAAAGGACATTCTTTTCAACAATTGGTGTTGAGAAATATGGATATCTTCATGCAAATGACTTAAACTGGAACCATTACCTTACACCATATGCCAAAATTAATTCAAAATGGATCAAAGACATAAGCATAAGAGCTAAAATGCTTAGAAGAAAACATAGTAGACACACTTCATGACATTGGATTTGGCAATGATTTCTTGAATATGACACAAAAAGGACAGGCAACAACAACAAAAAGAAAAATTAGACTTCATCAAAATTAAAAACTTTCATGTATCAAAAACACTATCAAGAGAGTAAAAAGGAAATCCATAGAATGAGAGAAAATATTTGCAAATCATACATCTGGTAAGAAATTAATATCTAAAATTGTAAAGTACTCCTACAATTCATCGACAATAAATCCAAACAACTCAATTGAAAAAAAAAATTGTCAAAGGACACAAATAGACATTTTTCCAAAGAAGATAAACAAAATGTTAATAAGCATGTGAAAGTTCACTATAACTATTATTAGAGATATGCAAATTAAAAGTCACATTGAGATATCTGTTCACACCTATTAGAATGGCTATAAAAGCAAAAAAGAAAGAAAGAGAAAAGAAAGAGGGTGAGAGGGAGAGGGAGGAAGGGAGAAAAGGAAGGAGGAAGAAAAGCAGGAAGGAAGGAAGGAGAAAGAAGTAAAAAAATACCAACTGTTGGTGAGGATGTGTGGAAATTTCAACCGTATGCATTACTAGTAGAAATGTAAGATGGGGAGCACCTGGGTGGCTCAGTCGTTAAGCATCTGCCTTCGGCTCAGGTCATGATCCCAGGGTCCTGGGATCGAGTCCCACATCGGGCTCCCTGCTCAGCAGGAAGCCTGCTTAGCCCTCTCCCACTCGCTTGCTTGTGTTCCCTCTCTCACTCTCTCTCTCTGTCACATAAATTAATAAAATCTTAAAAAAAAAAAAAGAAATGTAAGATGGTACAGCTACAGTGGAAAGCATAACAGTTCCTCAAAAAATCAAATCTGTAATTACCTTATGACATAGTGTGTATATAATTGAAAGCAGGGACTTGTAGATATTTGTATAGCAATTTTCATGGTAGCGTTATTCGTAATAGCCAAAAGGTAGAACCAACCCAAATATCCATCAACAGGTTAATGGATAAATAAAATGTACATATCCATATGATGGAATATAATTCAGCCATACAAAGGATTAAAATACTAATACATGCTACAACACAGATGAACCTTGAAAACATTATTCTAAGTGAAATGCGCCTGATGCAAAAGGATAAATATTGTATGATTCCACTTATATGAGGTACCTAGAGTAGACAAATTCATAGAGACAGAAAGTAGAATGGTGGTTACCAGAAGATGAAGGGAAGGAGAAGTGAGGAGTTATAGTTTATGGATACAGAGTTTCAGTTTGTGATGATCAGTTGTTCTATATATGGATGGTGGTAACAATTGTACAGCAATGTGCATGTGAATGTGAATTCCCAGTACCTTATAGGTCACCATCTGTTCATTTAGATTTAAAGAATGCAAAGCAGGAAATAATATTCAGCCAAACAGCAATTGAAAGAAACATCTCATACCCTAATGTAGCTTCCATGCTATTTCACTTTAGAGGACATATTGAGATGTAAGCCATGAGTTTGAGAAAGGTATGGACCCCTTCAATGAAGAGTACACATCCTCTATTATACCACATGAGAAGTTACATCAAGTCGCATGTCCCCAGTGAAACCCATCAATCAGGGGTTTCACTAAAAAAAAATGCTGCTATAATCAGTACAGCATGGAGCTGATGACATTCCACATTATCCCAACTTACTAGTCTGTGGAACAGTATTAGAAGATAAATAAAGCTCATATTTTTCAATGTCTCTGAGTTTGGGTTACACTTTTACACCAGCTGTTTATTCTTTACCTGCAGATGCTATTCCAGATGTTTGACTCTGCCATAGGTTGGATCCTCCAATTACAGCACTAAACTTAAAGCCTAGAGAATACAATTCAGCCCTTGGTTTTGTAATGACATTTTAAATAGTTTTTGCCTGTCAGTGACAAAGTGAATCAAATCAGCCATAGCGAGGTACCAAATAGAGAAAACCCACACCAGGTGGGCAGGTGGTTCTATGGTAGAACTAGCTGTACACCCACTGATGCTTTCCAGATAGGTAGACAAACTAAGATGGGCAGATAGGAAGACATCATAGCAGGCAACATATAACTGTACAAGCAGAGAGAACTTCTGCGTCAGGGGTTCAGGTAGATGGCTGGCAGGATGACAAGATATGGCAGTGAGAGATTGGCAGTTCGAGGAAGCTTGGACGCTGGTCATCAGGTAGGAGTTAGTAGGACTCATTTCTTGGATCTAGGTTTCTGAAGAACGTCTGGGAAGACCAACATGTCCAAGTCATGGTCCTCAACTCAGAGGGACAGCTTACTAATGCTAGGACCCTTACAGTATCTGCAGGGAGAAAGACAAATCAGGATACCAACTCCTAGAACTGAGGTGCAAATCAAGATGAAGAACATTAGTAAGACATTTAATGCTTAGTAAATAAGCTAACTAACTTGTACTCTAAATTCTCAATGGGATGAAAATGTGTCCTTGCGCTAAGAAGCAGCTCTTACAAATGGGAGTTATACATTCCAACTGTGGTAATGACCCAGACCTTCTATTTGTGTGGAGCAGCCTCCAACATTGTTATCATTGTTCTCATGTTGTTACGATCTTTAGCTGCCTTTAACTTCTCCTCTACATTCACAGTTGCCCACAGAGCTAACTGGTTTTTCAGAAGGACCTAATTAATACTTACTAATTTTTAGTAAACTCAAAAAGAAGGAATGTACATGTTGTCAACAATGGGAAAATGTACACTTTCATATGCTTCTTATAGGATTAACTAATATGATATTTTTCAGAGGGCTATTCAGCAGTATCTATCAGTGTTAAAATTCCTATTTGATCTAGAAATTCCACACCTAAACATTTCTCCTGAGGATTGTATAAGGATACAAGTCTAAAGACACAAACTGAAAACTGGTATAGCCAAAAATTAGAGACCCTATACCATATAGTTGTGATGATGACTAAATATGTTAACATTTATAAAGTGCTTAGAATAAAGCCCAGCATATAGTACATGTTTGTTGAATAAAATACCACATGCATCTAAAAGGCAGAATGGACAATAAATACTGTCTTATTTAAACAATAGAATGTATGATGCTCTTAAAAATAATGAAGTAGAGGGGCGCCTGGGTGGCTCAGTCGGTTAAGCGACTGCCTTTGGCTCAGGTCATGATTCTGGAGTCCTGGGATCAAGTCCCGCATCGGACTCCCTGCTCAGCGGGGAGTCTGCTTCTCCCTCTGACCCTCCTCCCTCTCGTGCTCTCTGTCTCTCATTCTCTCTCGCAAATAAATAAATAAAAAAAATCTTTAAAAAAAAAATAATGAAGTAGATATTCATAAAAATATATTATTGAGTGGAAAAGTGGTTTACAAAACCACATATGGTGTGATTCCATTTTTATAAATATAAATGTATGAATTATATAATACAAATAGACATACAAATATAACGCTGTTCTTCCTAATTGTTATAATCAATAGTCATACATGTGGGTATCGTGCGTGGAAAATTATTAATCAATCCTGAGTTAAGAAGAAAGAATAAAATTCCTAGCATTTCTTTCATGTATCTGAAGGGCTAAGAAGAAAAGACTCTGCATGCTTCAGGTACAATACATAGGTAGAGTGGTACTAGATAATTCTCACTGAGCCTCGGGAAACCAGAAATTTTGGAGCTCTACAGAATGGCACTGTAACTAAAGGAAGAGTCTGTGAGGTTGTTGGGGACAATTATGAAAATCTAAGCACTTACCACCATCTTTATTTTTTTAATTTTATTTTTTTTAATTTAAATTCAATTAGCCAACATATAGTACATGATTAGCATCAGATGTAGTGTTCAGTAATTTATCAGTTGTGTATAACACCCAGTGCTCATCACATTGTACCACCATCTTTAAAAGAAGATGACAATAAAAAGGCTCAAGGTTTCTGGAGACATTCCTATCATCTGAGCAAAAGAAAAGCAAAACACAGTAATAGAATTCCCCAAATAAAAAAGACCAGATGCTGGGTTGACCCTGAGAAGCCGTGTGAGTACTTGAGATTTAGGGGTACTGAAAAATCTTTCCTAATTTCCTTAATTAATTAAAGTTTTTTTTGTTGCAGCCCTGATTTTACAAGGGAAGTTTCCTTTATGTATACTATACGGTAGAAGTTTTTCTAAATTTTTCAATTTTAGTTTTCCCTGAAAGCTAGGAATTCTGACTATTCTCTTTCATCTCACACCTCCTTTCTGCTTCTGTTATTTCCTAGTGTGTATGTAAAACTTAAGTTGATTGCTTCATAAACAGAAAACTTCTTGAAGGAATACATCGTATTTCTTATCTTCATCATAGTTTCTAAGGACAACACTTTGTATATTACCGGCTTTCTGTAAATCTTAACTAAATGGGTAAACAAAACTCAGCTTTAATATGATTAAACAACAGAAATAGAGGCCCAATCCTAGTGATGGGTAGCATGATAATTATAATTTTTTTCACCATAATAATCACTAGAATTTTAATGCAATTAGAAATCTATTTATAATTGAAATGCCTGCCGTCCATTAACATACTTATCTGAATATATTTAGATTTCCCCAATGTGTTATTTTTACTCCCACATTTTAGGCCCAGGAAAAAAATGCATAGGGTACAATTAATTTTTCCCCATAGGGGGCTGAAGTCTCTATCGTACATGAAATTTGTCTAGAAACTTTAAAGCTTTGCCACTCCATTCTGAGATTTAGGAAAAGTAGTGCATGTGGTTTCAAACTTTCTTCTGTTTATATCTAGAAAGGTATTACAACTCTTACAAATAGCAGAAAACTATTAGCACCACTAAATATTCAGAAAAAGCTATACGTAAATCAAGTAAAACTAAAGTACATCTTTTTTTTTTTTTTGGCTTAAATGTTAAGACATTTAAAATTCAGCTCAAGTAATAATTAGAGTCAAAGTAATGTTAGTCCTAAAAGCCTTTTCTATGCAAATATCAGTCCTTTAGACACGAATGACAACCATAAATGAGGAATAAATATATTTTTTTGAGGAATAAATAGTTTTAACTGCACTCACTCTTACTCACTTTTAATAACATACAATTTGTATTTTCATCTTAGAATTCAGTTAACAGTAGATATTTAGCAACTCATAATTTCACTTCCTATTACAGTTTGTTACCCACTCCAGGTGCTTCCAGATTCAGTAACTTACTCAAAAATAACTCCTCAGAAGAGTCACAATGAGTCTAAGGTCATTGTTTCTAGTGATTCCGCAATGATCTGCATTACATCTCTAAGGCAATTTCGTTCTTTGATGTCAGTTTTCAATAACATTTCCTTGGCTTGTAACTGTACTAATTTTTAAGAACTTGCATTTTCCCCACAAGATCTAATGACCTCTATGTCCGCTTGTGAAAAAAATAGAGTATTTCAAACTTTTGTTTAACAGCTTAGAATAATGCAAAAGATACTTGAGAAAAAGAAATCAATGGAAACAACAACAACAAAATGTTGGTGAGGCTTGTTCTGAAAATCCTGGTTTCATTGTGGATATAATGGCTTAGGAATGTTAAGATGGAAGGTAAGAATGTGTTTTCAGCTTCTGGGTTCCCCTGTTATTTTAGCCCTACCCCCCCTCACAGTATTATGTTTTATCATTTGTATCCACTTGTGTATGTGAATCACTGACCTGTAACGAGTAAATCTGAAGTGAGTTATTATTGTGTCATCTTTGCTATGACCCTGTAGTTATAAGATTAAAGACAGTTTAAATGTCACCCAATTCTATCTTAAAATCATCACTATTGGGGTGCCTGGGTGGCTTAGTCGTTAAGCATCTGCCTTCGGCTCAGGTCATGATCCCAGGGTCCTGGGATCGAGCCCCACATGAGGCACCCTGCTCAGTGGGGAGCCTGCTTCTCCCTCTCCCACTCCCCCTGCTTGTGTTCCCTCTCTCGCTCTCTCTCTCTCTGTCAAATAAATAAAATCTTTAAAAAAAAAATCATCACTATTTATTTTCTAACTGAAATAACATACAGAGATGTCTTGATTCTAACCAATTATTTGGATAACTTAGCTAAATGTTTATACTTGACAATATAATTCATTATTCTGAATTAGTTTTTAAATTTTGTGTACGATGCTTATTAACAACAAATATAGTCTCCATCACCATGCATACTAGATTCTTGTAGAAATAGATCCAGATTTTCTGAGATGTGAAGCTTAAATAAGAATAGGGCCCTTTTAAAATAAAAGAACAAAAATTATAAATAAAAATTAAATATAAGCATGAGTGTTATTTAAAGTGAACAAAGAAATATAATAAAATGCAAATTTAAAAAGAACTGTGATTTACTGAAAGTATCATATAATCCAAAAGATAATTTTTATTATTTGTGTCTAATGTACTTCTAAAATTCATTTGTCTGTATTTTTTACTATAAATCTTTAGTTACTTTTTGATAGGACAATTATCTTACAATGTCTTTTTTCTGAAGAGAATATAAATGTAGTTGAGTCCTCTAGAGTGCTTGATTGAACTTTATTATTATTATTATTATTATTATTGATAGTTGGAATGCATCAACTATAATTTGTGATTATAGTTCTACTATGTATTTTGGCTCACAAACTCATCAACTGTGATAAGTTCTACTGTGTGTGATTTCCTATCCAAAATAAAAATAATGTGCTGTGCATTTAAAATGACATTTGTCTATATTCCTGACAGAATTTACATCCTTAGTTAGCATTTTTAAGATCCATATCCTTTGCTTACAGTTTTATGCACTTGATGATAAGAAAAATTTTCCACAGAGTAGCCTACATACATTTCACCTTATTTCATCTCCACTTCTCACATATTCCCAGTGGTGTCTATTACTGTTAAACATCATCATATTGCAAGATGACTTCTCAGTCCTGCACTTTTGGATCTTGATGCCGGGTGGGGGACGGGTCCTCACAGTGGAAGGTAGGCACATTCCTGGAAGCCAAGCCTACTTTTGGATAGCTGCAAACAACAGAAATATATTTCACTCAACCCAAAGTAAAAGTATTTTTAATTCAACATCCCTTAATTAAGTCTTAAAAATGCCTAGAGTCACATCACACCAATACACACAAGGTGGAGTGCCCATTGTATGAGTTACAGCAGAAGGAGCAGGGGATTTAACTGACTGGAATGAAAATATCTTAATATTGCAAAGTTAGCAAACACATATGACCATGTGAGAATATAGATCTAGGGCCCATTCCAGAGTTCTGAAAGGGGTATATACAAGTGCATTTTAGTGTAAATCTACCTCTGAGTATACACAATATTTTAAGCACATAGTTGGTCATTCCACATATATCTCATTTTATTCTTTCAGTCAATCTTGAAATTTTGAAAGTACTTTTTTTTTTAAGATTTTATTTATTTGATAGAGAGAGCAAAAGCAGAGGGAGAGAGAGGGAGAAGCAGGCTCCCTGCTGAGCAAGGAGCCCTATGTGGGACTCGATCCCAGGACCCTGGGATCATGACCCGGGCCGAAGGCAGCCGCTTAGCCGAGTGAGCTACCCAGGCATCCTGAAAGTACTTTTAACTTATGAATAATAAATCACAAGGGCCAGTTAAGTTACATGGTTTCCAAGATTCTACAAGTAGTAAATGATGAAACCAGGATTTAATTCAGGTCTATATTTTTCTGAAGCCCATATTAGCCTTTTTATTCAGGTTGGTCATAGACATTAGTGTACAAAGTAGTTGATGCTTTATAAAAAGCAAATTTCTGAGCCTCATCCCAAGGACCTCAGATTATTCTGATATAGATGGAATGAAGACAACCCACTGAGAAACACTATTTTATATCATACTACTCTAATATATTCTAATTCCTCAGTGCTGACTAAAATCATGAACCAACCATTCACATAGCTAGTTAGAAACCTTCCCTGGTAAATTTGACCTGTGGTAAAACTCCTTGATCAGTACATGGTTCAACCATGGAGAAAAGTGTCATTTCAAAGAGAGCTAAAGAAAATCTTGATTCAGGCATTTTTCACATATATCCCTTAAGCAATCTTAGTGTTAATATCAGGTATATATAATTAAGTTAGCCTTAGAGCATCTTCGTCTACTGACCCTTTCAGCCCTTTACTATGTAAACAGTCTCTATCTTGCTCATGAGGCAAATCTTCAGTTCTTCCCCAAGTCCTATGGCTGACATGGGTGGAGGAAGCTAACTTCATTTCAGTCAGGGAGGTGATTCTGGATGTAAGCAGCAGAAAGACAACGAACTTCAAGAAGATAAGCCAAAGACGCTTGAGGAGCCCATGAATAAGAAAACTTGGAAGACTAAGACAGGTGAAATTCATGCTACAGACACTTAATCTTTCTTTTATTTACGTGGTATTTACAGGACCAGTCACAAGCAAAAATCTCTGTGCTCACTCTTTCCTTTTATTTTTAATTTGGTGGGAGGCAATAAGAGGAGCTATAGGCATATTTGCTTGAGAGTGGAAGGTTATAGAAACACTTCTGCCCCACCTGGTCATGGTGTTTTCTGACGTAGATGAAAGCAGTTCATGTGATCTGCCTAAAGAACTGGGGGGAACCTTCCCTTTTGTAAGACCAAGCAGACTGTTTCACACGTAATATTTTCTTGAGATGTATTTTCTTATTTACTTATTTATTTATCTACCAATTTATTTATTTATTTTTAATTTTTTTATTTTAGTAGACTCTACACTCAATGTGGGGCTTCAACTCATGACCCTGAGATCAAGAGTCGCAGGCTCTACCGACAGCCACACAGGCGCCCTTGAAATACGTTTTCATTGAATTATAATTCTCAAGATCATTTTTAAAAACATTTATTATTTTTTCTTTTCAAAGTAATATGGTGACAGATGTAGTCATCGTCCTCTAGGCTGATTTAGCAATTAATTAAAACTACATGAGCTTATTGAGCAGAACAGACTGTGCCTTTTTCTTCATTTACACTAATGACCATTTTGCATACAACTGGTCAAATATAAACCCCAACAAAGCGGGTCAGAGGGCCTGTGTAGCATCCTTCTACACCTGGTGGGTTTTGCCTACAGCACACAGTGAGTCAGGAAATAATAATGCTACCATAGTATCCTCTAATTCTGTCCAGCTCCCCTTGAGGTTCACATGCCTAGTTAATTCACAAAGATGATCCTGGTAAAGAATATTAAAAAAAAAATTCACAGAAAATTTACTGGACCATTTTACAAAATCAGATGTTTGACAAGATACGACACTAGATATATAGACTCACATAGTTACAAAGCCCCCACACAAACATATTCTGTAGTTAATATACTGTACTGATGGCCACATGGGGTTTGATTTTCTATACCATATTGCCAGATAAAAAGGTTTTGAAAATTCACACAGTTGGTTTTCAAATAACTCCTACTTTGTCAAGTTTAATTTACAGGAGTAAACCCCAAGCATGGACTAAAATTGAACAACATTCTTTTGGCACCAAATTCAGCAATAAATGTAAAGGCAAACAGCATGCATATACACATCTACAGAGGACAAGAGCACCTGCTCTCCACCTGCAAAATAGACTCTTGAAACCCAGGTCAAGCATACAGAATGTGATTTACAGCTGACTACATCAATTTAATGCATTCTTTTTCCTTAAGAGAGAAGGAAAAGTTCTTTAGTGTTCTTTAAACTAAAACTGTAGGGTTTCCTTAGCAATGTCTACCAGACTGATTGAAAATTAATCATCAACAAATATTTATTAATATTAAGCAATTCATTATCAATATTATATTGATTTATTATCATTGCATTAAGGTGTAATTGACATATAACATTATATTGGTTTCAGGTGTACAACATAATGATCTGATATCTGTATATATTGCAAAATGATGAAATGTTCACTACAATAAGTCCAGTTAACATGTCACCATATATAGTTACAAAATTTTTTTTCTTGTGGTGAGGACTTCTAAGATTTACTCTCTCAGCAACTTTCAAATCTGCAATAAAATATTATTAACTATAGTCACTATTATGGACATTATATCCCATGTTTATTTACTTGTTTATAACTGGAAATTTGTGTCTTTTGACCCCTTCCACTCATTTTGCCCACCCTCTTGCCTCTGGCAATCACCAATTTATTCTCTGTATCTGTGGGGTTTTTTGTTTGTTTTGTTTGTTTTTTAAAATTTCACATAAAAGTGAGATCATATAGTATTTGTTTTTCTTGAGCTTATTTCACTTAGCATGAGGCCTTCAAGATCCATCCATGTTGTTATAAATGTGTCAATTTATTATTAATCTATTATGAGCTCTGAAGGGGACCAGGGATATGCCATCCCAAAATGTGCCACTTTGGCATAAGAATTATTTTGAGCCAAAGGCATTTTTTTTTTAAAGATTTTATTTATTTATCTGAGAGAGAATGGGAGACAGAAAGCATGAGAGGGGGAGGATCAGAGG
The DNA here is from genome assembly GCF_054177405.1 of Leptonychotes weddellii. Taxonomy (NCBI): domain Eukaryota; kingdom Metazoa; phylum Chordata; class Mammalia; order Carnivora; family Phocidae; genus Leptonychotes; species Leptonychotes weddellii. The sequence continues at coordinate 81,969,052 of NC_138371.1, read as the reverse complement.
GAGAAGCAGACTCCCCGCCGAGCAGGGAGCCCGATGTGGGACTCGATCCCGGGACTCCAGGATCATGACCCAAGCCGAAGACAGTCGCTTAACCAACTGAGCCACCCAGGCGCCCCGAGCCAAAGGCATTTAAGTTCCTGAAATTCTTTGTCTTTTATAAGCAAAAGTTTCCCAAAGAGCTCAATATTCATAAATCCCATCCCCAAGAATTCTCTTCTTGGAGACAAGAAGATATATATATATACATATATATATATGTGTATATATATATATATATATGTATTTGTATTTGTATTTGTGTATATATATATATGGAAAGTATACACACACACACTACATATACACTATACATCCATATATATACCATATATAGCTTCACAAACCCTAATGTATAAGGAAGACATATAGTCCAATGTCTTTTTAACACTTGGTATTGTAATTCTTTATAAAGCTAAAACAGGAAAATAAATGAAAGAGCCAACTTAACCTGATTTTTGGGTTAAGCAGAGAGCAAACGACTACCACTATGGTACTCTAATAATGATGATAATAATAATAACAGATATTTAATATTGAGTTTTGATTTATTAGTTAGGTATTATGTTAAATGCGTTACATGCATTACAATTTTAATGAAAAAGTTAAACTTTAGAAATGTTGATATACTGTAAAGGAGGGGAAAAAAAAAACAAACTATCTTTCTAGTTTCAGTGGCTAGGGCCTGCCCAAACTGAAAAACTGAAAAAGAGATAACATAACAAGAGGAAAAAAAAAGGTGGAGGGTGAACAGATTTAAGCACACGCATACACATGGGAATTCACAAATAAATATGATTCAAGGAAGTAGAATTTGTGTGATATATATATCATCTTAGGGTAGTCAAAGAAAAAAGATTTGGGACTTCTGGGAAGGGGGAGGTAAATTATGGGAAGGAGACTAGAAAACGTGTTATAAATGAGGGTTATTTCGTAAGATTTCTTTTTTTTCTTTTTTTAAATTTATTTTTATTATGTTTTTATTATGTTCAGTTAGCCAGCATATAGTACATCATTAGTTTTCGATGTAGTGTTCAACGATTCATTAGTTTCGTATAATCCAGTGCTCATCACAACACATGCCCTCCTTAATACACAACACCCAGGTTTAGTAAGATTTCTTAAGCAGATTTAAGTGGAAAGCTCCTCCATTGATGAGTTGTTAAGAGACCTCTTCCTGCCTGGTAGGGGAGAGGGAGACATTTCTTTTACAAATGGCAATTTCCTTTATAAATGTTTATTTCTTTTACAAAAGGGAAACTTATGCTCTCTTTTAGAGTTTTCCTTTATCTGTTGCCCAATTGTCTTCAGCTCAAAATGGTCTTTATGCCAAAGAAGCATATTTTGGTTCCCTTCAATGCTCTGCTAAAGTCATGTCACTAATAAGTTGTGGCACAGGGATTTGACATCCTGCAAATCATTTCTTAAGGACATTGTCTTGCAAACACACATAATAATCTGACACATTTAACAATACACATTCTCTCGATGATGCCTCATGGGTTTGAAACATTAATGGTAAAATACTTCCTTCCGAATCACTATAAATTGGAATGATACTGGTAATGTCAAATCTCACTTATTTATTAGGTTTCCTGAAAGCAATGCCATTGTCTGGCTTATTCACAAATCCATTGATACTAACATAGATGAGTCCATTAAGAACCTGAATAGAACTTCTCAACAACTTTCCCTCTTTATCTGTTCATGTGCTGTAGACATCTAGGACTGGGTTCTGGTGTCCTGGGTTTCAGAAATTTAAAGGCAACCAAACTGATTGTGGAATGAAATGAGAAATTGTGGGGGTTTTTTTGTTTTGTTTTGTTTTGTTGTTTTTTCTAGTAGACCTCTACTAGAATGAGGCAGCTTCCAGGAATGAAGCAGTAATAGTAAGGATTGAACTAATCTGTCTCCCTTGGTTCCCAGGACCTGCCTTTGAGCAGCCCCAGCCAAACTGACTAGAGTCCATTGACCTCAAGGAAGAATAGCATTAGGAAGAAGAAGAAAAGAAGAAGAAAAAGGAGGAGGAGGAGGAGGAGAAGGAGAAGAGGAAGAAGAAGAAGAAGAAGGAGGAGGAGGAGGAGGAGAAGGAGAAGAAGAAGAAGAAGAAGAAGAAGAAGAAGAAGAAGAAGAGAAGAAGAAGAAGAGAGGAAGAAGAAGAAGAAGAAGAAGAAAGAAGAAGAAGAAGAAGAAAGAAGAAGAAGAAAGAGGAGGAGGAGAAGAAGAATCTTAAAAATGCTATTCTAATGGCTCATCACTATACAGCTTGTATACCAGAATACAGCTGAATGGATTTAATTTTGCAGAAGGTAAGAATTTTTTGTTCTGCTCTATTCTGCTGCTTGAATTTATTGTAATGGAAAACACCAAATTCTTATATTTCCCAATTTATGATGAAGTACAGAAAGTGAAGTATCTAAGTGTAAAGAAAACACTGACTTAATTTTAACCTGGAAACTGAACATACCAGTAATTTACAGGTGTAAATAATACAACAGGCACCTTGAATAGTAGGACACTAAGAATCTAAAGAGATCATAAACTAAAGCACTTTTGTATTTTATTCATACTTTTTTATTCAGACACATACTACATCAGAATTTGTGTATTATTGTCATTTTTCAGGGTGTAGAGCATTATGAAACTTTTCAGTAATGCAGACATCATCAATTCCTCATCTCCCGTAAAAACTCAAAATTAAAGAGTCTTGACATATCTGAGTATTCATCTCTAATCCCTCTGGCTCACATCCTGACTCAAAGCTTTAAAGTTTGCTGAAAGGATTTCAGCTACCAGAGAAGGTTGTATGAAGTGTTTCTAAAATCTGGTGTGTCTAAGAACTACCTGAGAAACTTGTTAAAATGCAGGTTCCCAGATCTGACCCAGGACATGGATGAGTGATTTATTAGGTCTTGATGGATATCTGGTAACAAGCATTTTAAACAGGCACTCCAGCTCTGATGCAGATGAGCCATAGACTACACTGTGAGAAAAAAGATGTGAGGAATACAGAAAGAGCATACAGAGGATTGCTTTGGCTTCTGTACTACTATGTGGAAACTAGTGTAGATAGCGAATTCAGACTAGATTAAGAAAAGGTTAACACTAATGACGTTAAAACTCCTTGTGTACGGCTTCTCTTCAGCAACTCCTTGCCTTTTTTTTTTTTTTTTGATTTTTAACGTTGTGTAATTCACTTATTGTTTCAGAGTGTTTTGCAGCTAGAATTTAGCTTAGATTACATTAAAATGACTTTCTCTTCTCCCTCCAAGCACATTGCCAAATGTAGCATGTTTTATGTAATTTAAATAACAAAATGACCTGGGGCAACTGGGTGGCTCAGTCAGTTAAGCGTCTGCCTTTGGCTCAGGTCATGATCCCAGGGTCCTGGAATCGAACCCCATGTTGGGCTCCCACACAGCGGGGAGTCTGTTTCTCCCTCTCCCTCCATCCCTCCCCCTGCTCATGCTCGCACTCACATTCTCTCTCAAATAAATAAATAAAATCTTAAAAAAAAACAACTCTAGGATAAAGGCCAACATTACTTCTGTGAGAAGAAAACTATTAGGATTTTTAAGAGGTTAAAATAAACATCTAGGTTAGAAACTGTAGCAGATACATTTTCAATATTTTTCAAGGACTTTTGAACAACCAATACCAAAAGCAATAAAAATAAGGACATTTTTATGGTGTTGGATGGAACTCATAACATACAGAACACTGGATTAAGGAGAGAAAAAAAAACATAGTGGTGAATAAGAAGTATAAAAAAAGAGATAAAAACACATGGATTTTAATAGTCTTTCTTGACATTATTTAGCAAAGAGAGTAAATAGTGAAATAATCAAGTTTAAAAAAACACATTCTTACCTTTTTATATCTTATCAAATTATTTCTCCACATTGTGGCATAGGTAATATAGATTGGCTAGCATTTTCAAATAAATTTTTCTAGAAAAAAATGTTGTCTATAAAATATAAAAAGTTGAAATGGATATTTTTAAACCCCTGACCATATCTCTTTTGCATGGATCATTGCTCCTCAAAATAAATTCCCACATGTAATGAATCTGTGTTATATATGATGAATATCCAACTAGTTGGATGATTGAATATTTTGCTCAAATGCTTAATATATAGTCAGAACCAAACTGATCATTAATTATATAGGAAATAAGATATTTTGTGTGGAGTCTATAGAAATACCACATAGGAACAGGCCATTACCCAAACAATTTTTATTCTACAAAATAAATAGTATGGTAATTAAAATGAACCCTAGAATACAATACTTGCAGCAGGTAGTGAATTTCTTTATTTTTTAATCTATGAAGAGCTCATTGGTTCTATTATCAAGTCTGAAAAATCTTAAATTATTAAGTGAGTCATGTACATTGAGGAATTACTTTCTCATGAATTACTGAAACACTTGATTGCATTAGTAACAAATTCATTTCACTGTCGTATTTCAAGCCCAACCTAAACTAAATCTATGATGCAGAGATAGACCTGCTGCAGTACCAGATTTATTGATAGAGATTTAAGAGGTCTCTGCAGTATTCAAATTACTTTATATTCATTTAACACATTTGCTCTAATTAAAAAGTAAGACTTCACTTTCTCAAAAGTCTCCCCATGTGTATGCTTAGGTCATTTAGCTCAAAAGAAAAAGATCAAGTGACAGATCAAAAGAAAATGTTAAAATATAAATTACATGCTTTAAGTTGCTTTCTCTGGATTTAGAAATGCTCAGATAAAAGTTGAAATTTTAGTGAATGGATCTTGATTTTCTGTATATTCTTTTCCCAAGTCAATTATACTTTACATATAGGAAACATCTCAGGCATTTTAGAAGACATATGGGTTTTCAATTAGTTCTAACTGTAAGGAAACACCCCATTGTCAAGATATCTGTAGAGTCAGTTGAGACTGTGCGATGTTAGTGGAATAATGGAATTATTTCAAATTCATTTACTTTTCAAGTTAAACCTAAAGATTTCCCAAAATGAGAGAAGATAAGACAAACTCTTCATCTCATCTTTGAAAATAGGAATTATGGGCTTGGATTCTGACCTAATCATTTAGGCTTAATATAGGACTATCTAAGTAGTAGCTTTCACCTTGGTTTTTCTAGAAAATTGGTTCTAATCTACGACAAAAGCCAAGTAACTCACAACTCTCTAAGTAGCTAGACAAAAAAAAAAAAACAAAAAAAAACACTTCTTCTACATGAGTTGCTATCCAGAGAGCTAAGAAACCTTAATCATATTTTTTCTAAAACTTCTACTGCTCTAGAGTATTCAGTCATAACTATAGTTGTTCAGCTTAGTGATTACATTTAGCTAATAAGACTAAAGAACTAACCAGTTCCCTTTATTCAGTTCCGCAGCCACGGATTACAGTTATTTTTTTACATTCATTCATTCTTTCATTGATGCTCCATGATGTGTCTAGAGCACTGTGATGGACGCTGGGGTTATTATTATGTATAAAAGAAAAACGCCTATCAAGGAATTACTAGGGTAAGTTAGTTAATCATTTTGCAGATGTGACATCAGTTCTAGCAGAACATTAGAATCTAAGGAAGTGTGTTGTCAAGGACTTTGGATATTAAATATAGTGATAATAGTGATAAAAAAAACAAACCTATGGATGCCAGACAGATAATAGAAATGAGTGAAGAGGTCAATAGGAATTGTGATGGACTTGAAGGTATGACATGTCTTGAAGAATTCCTGCCTCTTGTTGCCAAATCTGAGTTTTAAGAGGGGCTGATAATTGTGATTTCTTATGTGACTCTCATGATGTTTCATTGAATAATTGTTCAATTTAAAAACCAACCAAAGCATTGTGGTAGCCAAACATTATTTGGCCTGTGCATTTGAACCAGCAGCCATCATTTATCACATTTCATCATAAACCCCAAATCATCAAAATTATTGAAATCCTAAGTTGTTTCTTTCTGTGAACAGTAACAGTTTGGTGAATGCTTCAAGCAGACCATATGTTTCTACACATGTAGATCAACAAATTTATTTGTGTTTTAAGAAATAAATAATTTTGTACTTAACTTTTTTTTTAGAGAGGCAGAGAGGCAGAGAGACAGGGAGTAGGGGCAGAGGGAGAGAGAGAATCTTAAGCAGGCTCCATGCCCAGCATGGAGCCCATCTTGGGGCTTGATCTCACAACCCTGAGCTCATGACCTGAGCTGAAATCAAGAGTTGGACACTTAACCAACTGAGCCACCCAGGCACCCTATGTACATTTTTAAAGGTTGCTTTTTATACTTAATAATATGTTTTGGAGATGGGGTGCCTGGGTGGCTCAGTCGTTAAGCGTCTGCCTTCAGCTCAGGTCGTGGGTCCTGGGATCGAGCCCCATATCGGGCTCCCTGCTCCATGGGAAGCCTGCTTCTCCCTCTCCCATTCCCCCTGCTTGTGTTCCCTCTCTCGCTGTGTCTCTCTCTGTCAAATAAATAAATAAAAGATTAAAAAAATAATAATAATATGTTTTGGAGATCACTTCATGTAAGTACATGAAGAAGTAGATTAATTACACTGAATAGTGCATTCTATTCCTTCCTATGGATATATCATACATTGGTTTGCCAATTCTCTTTTAATGGGTATTTAGATTATTTCTACTAAAAGTAATGCTACAATAAAATATCTCTATATGTGCATTTGGATAGTCAGGCTCCTCTTCTAGACTTCATAGGTTAAAGCAAATGGCTGAGACTGTTCTTCCCTAGTCAGCTAAGTTTGGCTTCTAGGTGTGTCTGCTGATAATGTGATTAGGCACGTGAGACCTGCAATTATTCTCTATTTTGGGTGAGGCAACTATTCTAGCGGTGAGGATGGGGATGGCAGGGGGGTATGCCTTTTACTGAGAACAGTTGGAAAGGACTCCTGGATTGGTCCCCTACTCAAATGAAGTAGGATGGGTACCACAGTTTCCTAGATTCTTGGATCAGGCTTACTATATGGTTAGGACTGGGTACTACATTGAGTAATAGATGGAGTTATGAATTAGCCTTCCCTGCCCTAGCAGGGCTGCAGGATGGGACCCAGGGTATATATAGCTTTTTGTTTGGGAACTCAAATCAGGTCAGAGTGCATACTAAATTCCCCAGCAGATGAGTCCACCAATTTGCTCTACAGGCTGGGGAAACCATAGGCTCAGCTCTCTGTTTTAGTGGTACTGTGCATAGGGCTGTTGAATGGGTTCAGTAGCTTCGTGGGTGCTTGGTTAGATTCCCTGGTCAGATAGGCTGAAGGCTGTATTTAGCAATTAGCAGGTCTATGAATTTGATTCCCTGCCTGGGTGCAGCAGGAGAAGCAGCTCTAAAACCAGCAAAGCTCTTGGTTGTCTTAATACAAGCCAACCCACACTCCAAGTTCCCAGGCTGATGAGGGCCACTGGTTTTCTTTGCAAATTATTGACTGTACCTGCCCTTCTCTAGGCTCCAGCACCACTAGGGTACAAAGGAGTTGTCCCCAGCCATTCTGGTCAGATGAGGCTAGAAGACACTCTCCATGTGGATGGGGCTATGTCTCAGCTCCCTTCCCTGGGTGGTGGTGAGGCAGCAGGAGTTGGGATGCAGAGGTGAAGGGCTGCTTCAGAATACTCTCAATTTTCCAAATAGGCTCTCTGGTTAGGAAGGGCCTGCTTCTACCTTCAGGTTTGGCTAGGAATTAACTTCTCTGCTTGTGAGTAGCACAGGAACCCTCCATGCTTGGTATTGGCTCTACTCTGGGGGCTATCAGCTCTGCCCACCCAATTCTCAGATGGAGCATCATTGGGCCACATAGCTTCTAAGAATTGTCACCAGCCCTTCTGGTCAAATGGGGCTAGAAGACATTCTACAGAGTGAGCAGGGTTGTGACTCTACTCTTTGCCTGAACATTGTCAAACCAGGCTCCAGGCCTGGCAAAATTGCTAGTTTGAGGATCTGAATCTGGCAGATCTCCATCCCGCCAAGTTCCCTGGGTCAGAGTGCACCTTTGACTTGGTTCTGCAGATGAGCAAAACTGCTGGCTGGGATTACTACTTGAGCATTGCAGGTAAAAACCTGGCCTGCCAAGGTTCTCATGCTGGTTGTTTCAATCTCCTGCCCCCTTCTCTGTCACAATCAGATTCTCAGTTGCAGGGCCCCACCGATTCTCCTGCAAATCTCATGGTGCAAGATCAGAATAGGGTCTCCCATAAAGCAATCCCAATGCTGGGGTCAGTTGGTGGTCCCTTCTGGGTTCTCTTTTTCCCACTGGAGCAACCAGAGGCTCAGGAGAGTTCTCTCCTCATGGTGCTGACTGTTCTGGGGGGAAGGGCAATGTGGTCAGTGTATAGCCTCTTCTCTTACCCTCTAATGCCAATCTGTCTTGGTCCCTGAGGTGTAGGGAGGTGTCTCTCAGTGGGGGTCTTCAACAGCTCTTACTCGTTCTTCTTGTGAAGGAAGCAAAGTAAGGAACTTCCATTTCACCACTTTGGTGACATCACTCTCCACAAGTTTTATTATTTTATTTATATGATGGGTGAAAAAATTATATCTCATGATTTTTTTCATTGCTACAATAGAATTTGAGTTTTGCATTTTTATTGTTTTGTGTTTAATTTTATGTATATTAAAACCCATATTTCTTATCTATTAATTTTCTTCTCATTTTCTTTTTTTTTTCTTCTTCTCATTTTCTTACTGAGAACTTGTTATATATTTCGATATTAATCCTCTTTCTGTTACATATGCTTCAAATACTTTATACCAGAATGTTATTTTGTTTTTTGTTTAAAAACAAATAGTCATAAAATCTGCCATAAATTTTTATGATGGTATCTGGATTTTTATCTTCTGAAAGTTCTTATCATGAGATTCTTATATTTTGTTTTAATGCTTAAATATCTTTATCACAATTGCATTTGAGATTTATTTCCATACATTGTGTGAGGTAAAAATCAAAATTAAATTTTTACTTGCAAATGGATTCCTAATAATTCCAACACCATTTATGGATTACCATCCTTTCTTCATCATTTTAAAGTTCCTCCTTTACCATGTGATTTATTGCTAATATTTTCTGGTCTGCTTTTCAGTGTGCTGTGTTCCATTTATCTATTTGTCAATTCCCATGGTAACACTAAACTGTTTAAATTACAACAGTTTTACCGTGTATTTTGATAACTTGGCCAGAATCAACTTTGCCCGTGGAGTGTCTCTTTTTCAGTGAGTATGCAGAGCTTTACCAGTCTCACTCCTATTTTTGCCAATGCCAGTCTCGTTGATACTATCCTCATCTTACATGAGGTGGCTTGTTTGGGATGCCCTCCATTCAACAATGCCTCTACTCCTGCTACTACTACCACTGACTACACATTATTGGGTGTTGACTCTGTGTCAGCTAACTTTCTATGTATTTTAAATATTGACAGTTTTTTATTAAGGCTGTGCAAAATCTTTGCAAGTATTGTAGCAGATGTCAAGCACTCTAAGCATATTTTCTCAAATCTTACCATTTCCTTGCACATTGGCTTCTCCCTGATTACTATCAACAGCCAACATCTGTATCTCTTCGTGTTCTGGCAACATGCACTCATGTTGCCAGACTGTTTTGCCTTTGCACAGGGAGAGGCAAGCTCTAGGGACATTCCCCCAGGGTAGCCTTAACCCATGGGTGAGAGGACAGAGTATATATTCTGGTTTCCTGTCCCTATGCCAACTCTGAGGTGAGGCCTCCATTGTCATCAGAGATCCCCCGTGGAACCAAAGCAAACTCTCTTCTGTGCTGTACTAATAACTCATCCTTCCCTTCCCTGCTCCCCACCTTCATTTCCTTGCCATATTTTCCTAGGAATACTTCCCAATAAATCACTTTCACACAAAACCTTACCTCAATATCTGCTCCTAGGGAACCCATCTTAAGACAGATGGTTATACAAAAAGCACAAAAATATGAAAAACATGAGCCTAAATACATTGTGAAAAGGGTACTCATGTATAATATGAGCCTTGACCTCAGCTGGGAACATACACGTCAAGTGACTCAAATTTTTCACCACTCTGCATACCCACAAATGTCTGGGAGAGCACTGGGAGCACTGATTTTAGCCATTAGGCAAATTTGCAAATACAGAATCTGGGAATACTAGGGATCAACTACATGAACTTTGTGTTTGTGTGGGTTTTTTTTTTTTTTAAGTTTTTACTTATTTAAGTAATCTCTACACCCAACTTGGGTTTTGAACTCATGACCCCAAGATCAAGAGTTGCATGCTCTTTCGACTGAGCCAGCCAGGTGCCCCAAACTTTGTGTTTTAAAAGAGAAATTCTGGTGGTAGTGTCAGGAAAAACATAAAGAAAGTATTGCAGACTATTTGTGTGTGATACGTTGTTTGGGGCATAGGTGAAAGAAAGAAAAGAAACCCCTTGGAAGGCTCCCATGTAGTCCTGCAGACTATTTCAAAGCTAATCAATGCCTAACAGGAAAAATTATTAAAGTAAAATGTATCTATAACAATAAACATTTATTCAGTGTAAAAAGAAAGACAGATGGTTATAATATTAAGTCCATATTAAAAAAAAGAAAAAACAAAATACAGAGAGTTTACAGATCAAACACAAAAAGTTAAGTGGCAAAAATGATTAAATCTTATCATGAAATTATGTATAAATTCAAGATATTTGCGTTCAATTTACACTTGTCTCTAAAAGTAATCACAGGTTCAACGTCCCTTGGTGCCCTTCCAGTCCAACCACAGCTCCTGCCCTCGAACTCGGTGGCACTTGCTATTACTGTCCCATGGGAACACTCTCCAGACAACAAGGACTAGAGAGTGATAGCGGGGAGTGTGCTAGATGGTGCTGTTTAACCAGATTCTCAGACCGCAGATGTCTGGGCCCTCTTCCCCTTGTTCACCTAGGTTAGGGTTTGCCAGCAACTTGCGAAGGAGCTGAAAGGTGCACTTGAAGCTGCAGTCGTTTTTCTCAGAGGCTGTTTGCAGTCAGATGAAATGACAGACAAATGCAGAGGGGCCCAGTGGCCCCCTGCTTTTCTTTTCTGTCCCATCTGTGTCTCTCCCTTCTGCTGGTCAGCAGGGGCCCCCAGCCCACCCCAGATGCTTGGCTGAGGAGACACACAAATAGTACTACTAACAGAGGCAAAGTTCCAAAGACCTCTGCCTGAGCTCCACTTCTGTTATCCCCCTTTGGCCCCTTGGTGTACTTGGCTCCTTGGGTTTTTGCTGAAAGTTTAGAGTCATTCACCTGAACTGTTCTTATCAGGCAGATGGGCGAGTGACTTTTGTTTAAATACACCATCCAGATTTTCACCTTCCCAGCTTATTCCAAGTCACTTAGTCCCTTCATATTCAGTAGCCAAGCTTCCCTGATTGAACTGTGACCGATGCAAAAGTGTTCCATATCAAGTAAAATCTAATTGAGACTTTCTCCCAAAACACTTGAAATAGCCTCAAAAAGAGAAAACCTTTAAAAAGGTAACTGTCCCCAAATATAGTTTATTTTCTTTATTCTGAGCATTTTTAGAAGCATCTTCTCTGAATATGCAAGATCTCTTTTCCCAACAAGAGCTTTGCTATTTCTTTTTTTCCTTCCCTCTTTCCTTTTTTGCAACTGTAAAAATACCTAAGGAAGGCATTTTAAAGTAAGAGCATGCTGCATGCCTTTTTTTTCCCCCTATATTTTTTTAGGAAAATTATGTTGCTTTAATATTACTTAAGAACTGACAAAACCAGAAAATTAAGAATCTATGAAATCACGCCATGTCAGCTCATGACCATAAAGCTTGACATTCAAATTATGCAAACAAGGGAAATTAAAAAAAAAAAAGAGTTTGGGATATATTAATAAGTATTTTGCTTTTACTGATAAAGATATCTCACCATTTTTATGGGTTACTATGGGGTTAACTTATGCCATTTAACACTAGAGTAAAAAGTATCAATTTTAGATTCCTAATTGAAAGAAGGCAAATTTGAAGGATTTAAATTAGATATAAATAGTCAATAATTGAAATACTTCCATGATGATGAAAATCATTAAAATGATACTAAAATGAAAAAAAAAATAGACTACTATCCTTACATTACCAATTGACCTAAATAAAAGTATTTAATTTTATCACAATAAAAAAAGAAAAATTTACGACATAATGACCCTGGAGAAAATCTCACAGACAGGCAGCATATTGGGTCTCTGTCCTGTGTAAATAATTCTACAAGCACAAAAGCCCGGAGAGTTTCATTACAGCAAATTAATGTCAGGGGAAGAATAAAAAGTGACAGAAATATGGACGGAACTGTAGAAGTCTAGTACAGCAGGGACCCTTAAGAGGGAGATTTATTGTAGCATAGAATGGAGGAAGTCACCTAAATGGAGGAAGGTATGGGAAGAACTGCTTTCTATCCTTACTTTCTAAGTTCTGGGGGAATTAAAATTGATGATAGTTTTCTCTTATGTCTCCTATCCATGTGAAATATCAATAGATCCAAAGACATTTCTAAAAACCAAAAAACAAAAAAGAGGTAACACAATATAATTTCAGTGTTTGCAAGGAAGATCCATAAAGCAAATGCAAAAAAATGTTTTAATAGAAAAGTGTGGAGGTCAGAGTAGGAGAAGTTGGGAATAAAAGGTCATAGGAGAAGTTGGGTTGGAAGATCATGTTGGAGAAGTCAGGAATGATGAGTTATGGCAGGATAAGTTGATGGTGATAGTTTACAATGGAAGAAGTTGGGGTTGATCAGTCACCATGGGAGGTCAGGGTTGACAGATCATGCTCCCATTTGAAGTATACTTTAAGGGATCACTCCTTCTGTGGAGCACAGTGTAGCCCTTCTTTTTCTTCTCCTATAATGACAAATGAGGCAGTGAGTAGAGACAGTAAAGATTTAATAATTATTTTAATTAAATATGAAGGTGAAGCATTAGCATGGACTAGTGTGAGGCAAGAGAAGAGCTTAAATGCAAAATTTAAGGAGACACCTACTCTAGAGGTCATGAAAAGGCTGACTGATGCTGCAATTCCATGATCCTGTCAGTGAGTTCTTCCTCAAATTTTGTGCACCAGGTTCCTCTCTTGCTTCACCAGTACTCCTGGACCTGGGGATAGAGAGTGTGTGGAAATTTGTTGATAAAGAAGAATCAAAGGAAGAAACTTTAAGCTAGAGGAGGGAGATATACACATGGACAAAAAAAGAAAGATTTTGTTTAAAGTGAGAGTTTGAAAGATGCGCCCCTCTACCAAACAACAACAACAAACAAACAAACAAACAAAACAAGAATGAGTCATCTGGGTGGTGAGGAATTACCTAAGTCTGGATGGACTCACCAATTAGAATGTTGCAGGTACCATAATACAAAATGTCTGTGGTCACCAGAAGCTAGAATTGAGGACACAGTTAAGAGAGGAGAATGCTAATCAAAGCAGGTGGTTCACTTCAGAAAATTTAAGACATGATATTAGTCATGTCCTGACAGATATATCAGAACAAGGTGACCAGCAGTTTGAAAACAGTCATATATAGAAGTCACAATAATTGGAGTCCTAAGCATAGTTCACAGAGAAAAGACAGACTCATGCTAGGGAGGTAACTTTAGAACAAGGGAGTGGTTAGTCCTAAAGCTATTAGGCACAAGCATGGACTAGGAGAATTGAAACAGTGATACCAGTGTGAGAAATTTGCTGCCAGGTGAAGCCTGGTCAAAGAAACAGGAATTGTTTAAATGCTAAAATTTGGGAGCCCAAATTTTTCCCAACTAATGAATGAACTAGTACCAGAGAGGTGGCAGAACTGAGCTTTCAGTCAGGTAATCCTAGCTGACCATAAAGAAGAATCTTAAGGATAGTGAACTACGGTAGGCAGAGTGATGATCTACCAAAAACGTCCATGCCCTAATTCTCAGACCTGTGAGTACATTAGATTACATGGAAGAGACACTAAAATTATGGCAGCTGATGGAATGAAGATTGCTAATCAGCTAACCTTATATTACAGAGACTATCCTAGATTATCTGGGTGAGCTCCCAGTAATCACAAGTGTCCTAAAAAATGCAAGAGAGATGCAGGAGAGTCAGTATCAGAGTGGTGATGTGAGAAAGACTCAACTGGTCATTTCTAGGTTTAAAAAATGGAAGGGGCGAAGATCCAAGGAATGAGGGCAGTCTCTAGAAGCTGGTAAAAGAAAGAAAATTATTTTTTTTCCTAGAGCCTCTAGAAAGGAACATAGCCCCATTAACTCCTTGATTTTAGCCCAGCGAGATCCATTTCAGATTTCTGAACTCCTGAACTGTAATATAAATACTTCATGTTGTTTAAACTACTAGCTTTATGTTAATTTGGTACAGCAGCAATAGAAAACTCATACATGAACTAAGTCTTCAGTACAAAGTTGATATAATCCTTTCCTCCATTTCCCAACACACATACTTTTGTTTCAAATTTAGGCAAAGGAAGCTGATAAAATACACAAAATCTAAAGTGAACACAATCAAAGGTGAAAATCCAAGAGACAAACTATGGAATTAAAAACTTTATTTTTTTAAAGATTTTATTATTTATTTATTTATTTATTTGAGAGAGAGAGTGTGTGCAAGTAGTGGGGGGGTGGGGAGCAGAGGGAGAGGGACAAGCTGACTGTGCTGAACTCGGAGTCTAAAGTGGGGGTTTGATCTCACAACCCCAAGATCATGATGTGAGCCGAAACCAAGAGTCCAATGCTTAATTGACTGAGCCACCCAGGTACCCTGGGATTAGAAACTTTATAAGACTGTCTTCTTTAAGAAGGCTCTACTTCATATGGAACACAAAGAACTGGTTAATTTGGCGTGAATAGAAATAAAGAACAACATTTCAGTTGAGGGGCTCCTCATAGGCAAGAGCAGTAAGCTGAGAATTGAGTGTAAAGATGAATGTGAAGAGAACACTCAGATCTGGAGGAAAGCACATGTGAAGAATGGTAATTCAGATAATGACTGTGTTTTATGCGAGTGGCACTGTCTCTTCACTCATCACATTGTCATACATCAAAGGTCCATTACATGCCAGGCACCATTTACATGGTGGAGATACAGTGGTAAACAAGACAGATAAGGCACCTGATCTCCTACAGCCTACATTCTCACAGGGATGTATATTTTAGGAAGTACTTTTATTGATTATTAATTTGTTTCATCTCATTAATCTCTACAACCATCAAATGAGGTGATAAGAATTAGGACATTCTCATTTTACAGGTGGAATACAAAACTGCTTAAGGTTTTCTTCAAGGGCACATAACCGTAGGTGTTAGAACCAGAATTTGAACCCAAATCATGTGAGTCAGAGTGTGCATGCTTATGCTGCCTGCTAACAAGTGGAGAAAAGTTCAGGTGGGTAAGGTAGCCCAGATAGTTGATGACTTTAATACGTTAAAGGTTTTCATTTAAAAACACCCCCACAAATAATAATGAAAACTACCATTTGTAACATAATCCTTTTTTTCTAAGATTTTATTTATTTATTTGAGAGAGAGAGAGAGAGCATGAGCAGGGGGAGTGGCAGGCAGAGGGAGAGGGAGAAGTAGACTCCCCACTGAGCAGGGATCCCTATGCGGGGCTCCATCCCAGGACGCTGAGATCATGACCTGAGCGGAAGGCAGCTGCTTAACTGACTGAGCCACCCAGGCACCCCTATAATGCAATCCTTTGATATTCTGCATTATGCTAAGTGTAGATGTTCTATAGGCCTCAAGGCAATCATTCAGGATGGGTATTATTGTACCCATTTTACAGATGGGGAAACTAAAGCTAGAGATCTTAAATGATTGGCCAAGGCCGTTCAGCAAGTAAGTGTCAGAGTTGAAATCAAAGCCATGTTTGTATGTGAAGAGAAGCAAATATATTCTTGACACAATTTCATATACTTTCTCAAAACTGAAATGTGGAATAATGAAAGATCATTTGTTCTAACTATAAATATATTATTAGATATATTTTTATTTCATTATAGCATAATATGATGCTATATGGAAGGAGGAAATAAAATGAAAGAAGCAGTATTGGAGCAATCTAGACTCATGCATAACTGGGAGCAAATAGCCAGATCTCTTTGTCATTAGAGCTTTTACTTTACAGAAAAAGCCCTTTCTGTCTTCCCCTATCCCATGGTACAACCTACTGACAGCAGTGTGGGAAAAGAAATACCCAAATAAAAGTTGACGTTAATTTTTAGAATTAATTAACTTTAGAAACTGATACAGAACTGCAAGCAGTTATGAAGACAAAAGTATTTTTCTGTCTACTTGAAAAAACTTAAAAAAAATGAATGCTATATTTTAACAATATTCTTTTTTCTCAAGGGTCAGAGAAAGATGTTTTTTTCATAAAACTTAGAACAAGGAAAGTTTTTTACGGTGAATTGTTAGTATATGATTTATTTAATTGCTACATAAATAATTAAACTCCATACAGTCCTTATTTTTTTCATTCTGATCGACAGATGTACTTATCAAAAAAGCTTTTTGAGAAAAGCTAGTGAGAAGACCAGCAGTTTTTAGCCCCTAGTCTCTTGCACAATTCTGCATTTTGTTATGCCCTGCCATCCCAGTTTAATTGGGAGGTTCCTTTGTGAAAATATGATTTATATATGTTTTATTCAGTAATGTAGAATTTGAAAAAAGGAAAACATTTTTATTACACTTGTCTCCAGTATCTTAGCTCAGTGATATACTTTCCTTGGGGTGCATAATGCCAAACCAAGTGTTAAAAAATGGGAAAGAAAACCAATAATTTTGACTTTGGAGAATGTTACGGTGCACGTTAAATATATTTATTGAATAACACATTTTTGAGTATTTGCTACGGGCAGTCATCAAATAGAGAGTGATTTCTTTAAATGCAGGAGTTTTAGGAAGGAAAATGCCAATGGGCATGGCACTCTATGTGGTTAATCCTGGAGTTTCATTCCCTAGCACGTATGCACAGCCCCTCCTAAGAAGACACTTGATAGTTATCATAATCCATTCCTGGGTCCAACTCTTGCCCTGGGGACATGGGATGGACTCACTCCAGGAAATCCATTCTTATGTCCTTTCATATAAAGTTCACTGAACTCACTCTGGCTCCTCATTTATTAAATTATCATCTCAATCAGTCTCAGGCAGCCTAGAGTGTGATTGATCTGTGTGTGAAGTGAGGAGCTGGTTTATCTATACCAGACAGAGCTGGTTTGGTCTTGGAAATTAGAATATCTTTTCTTTTGCCAAGATAGTATATATTCATCAGGCTATTCATTTTTCAGCTTTCCCCTCCCACCCAGGTAAACATGAAATTACAAATACAAGATTACAGCCTCAAATTCAGTGCTGCTATTAATTTTTAAAACAAGTGAAAATTAAATCAATTTTTAAAAATGGCAGCACTAACACAAAGTTCTCGGTGGCCTCAGCTTTTACTGAGTGAGAATTCGAATGTGTCACATTGATAGGAAAGCAACAATTCCATTAAAAGTACTTGATTTCCAAGTGGCATTTAAAGAAAAGGGAGATGAATACAAAAACAAATAAATTGAATAGGGGAGCTTGTTTCATAAATTATAAATGATATACCTATTAGCAGAGTCATAAAACAAGAAAATAAGGTAATTGGGCTGATGGCAGGAAGAGGAAAGTTATGTAAATGAAGAGAGCTTTGTTAAAATAATCAAGACAAAGAGATTCACTGATTTAGAAGGTAGCAAATTTTGCATTGCTGTTATAACGAATCCTTTTCTCTCTCTTGGAAGCTATTTTTTAAAAAAGGATCCCTTTTACTTGAAATAAATTAAGGTGGGCTGGACAAGATCAGCATAAGTTGAAGCTTCAAAGTAATGCTATAGCTAGCACTAGCTCTAGAAAGAGGCTCTAAAAAGTGCAAATCCTCAGGTTATAAAGTCATATGACCCACTTCTTTCCCCCAAATACCATGTTTTATGAAGTACTATAACTGATGATAGAGAATTGATAGAACTTACTACCTCCAGCTCTGGAAATGCGGCTGACAAGTAAGACCTCTCGTTTATGCTTCGAGTTTTCTTTATTAATCAATATGAGCCTGTTGTTGACACAACTCTGTGGTCCTCAGCTAGGTTTAATGGACATGCTAGGGAACTCTGTTCTGGTCTGGGGAAAAAAAAAAGTTCTGGTCTCAAGGAGCATATAACATACATGGGATTATAACAAACTAAGAAATAAAAGGCAAAATATCTCCCCCTTCCATCTACCTAAAAGCTTATATACATACATTGACACACTCACATTTATATTTCATATATGAAACAAAATAAGTTACAAAATTCTAGCAAAGATAATGAATTTATTTTCATCTTGGTAAAATTAGTTAAATTTATACATGACATAACATGAATGCTGCTTCCAAAGAATTTGCTTATTCTGATTATGTATTTTTCAGCACATTTCAATATTCTTTTATTTATGGAACACTAAAAAATTTGCGTTTGATTTTTACTCTGACTTCATTTGTAGAGAATAAACACATCTACATGCATAATTCCTCTATGGGGGTATAAAGCAACAAGTCTGAATGGATTATTGACCCTGAGAAACTGAGGCCAAGCGATGTTAAATAAATTGTCTAAGCCTCCACAGTTACTTTCTGGAGGAACTTGACTTTGAACCATAACCTTAACCACTACATTGTACTACTTCTTTAATACTTTTTAAAATAAGATATTGAATTGGATTTTCAATGATACAAAAAATTGGCTGTTTATCTAATCATATATACTTTTTCATTCACTGTATCCCCACTTACTCCGCATGGACATGATTTGTTTGAAGATACATGTTTGCAATCACTGACTCTATCTTGGAAAAAAAAGAGCATTTGGATATTCATGCCAACTTAATGGCTCAAATATTTTATTTTGTAGATATAGACATTCTGGTATAGACAACACATTAATTATGCTTCTTAATTATGTTTTGTTCTATTGAGCTAATTATTATAACTGAATAAATCAGACCTCGTCTAGCAAAAGCCGTAATTCATGGTGCATTTTATTCCAAGAGTATTTCTTGAAATGAGAGACAAAATCAGCACTAACAAATTTTTAAAACTTTGCAAATATTATGCAGAGTTTAGTACATTTCACAAAAATTGTGATCATGTTAAATATATTTATTACCCTCTATCTTTTAGAATTTTGTTATTGAAATTGAAAAGTGATAGAGGAATAGCTCAAAATATTCATTTATCCAAGGGTTAGATCATAAAAATGTATAAGTTGTAAAAGCCACAATGTCTCAATGCAATGGAAACTTCAGGACTATATTTCTTTTAAACCTAATTCAAAGTGGCATCTTTAAAATATTTTCCCAATTCTTTTGAAAATAGATTTTCCATTAATTTCAAAATTACTATTTAAAACAACCAGAAACTCATAATGAGATAAACATTAAAACTCAAATACATAAAGGGATAAATGAATACGCAATTCACAGAACACGGAACTAAATAATGAAATTCAAAAGTATGTTCAATCTTACTTGTAAGCATAGAGATGCAAATTGCTCCCCCACCTTTTTATTTGCAAACTAACATGAGTAACATCGATGCTGGTGAACCTGCAGTTAGATGGGTATCCTGATGCATAGCAGGTGTGTTATAAAGGCCTACAGTTTTCCAGAAATTGAATGATATCTATGAGTGACTAATAAATACTTATGATTTTTATTCCAGTAGTTTTGCTTTCAGAAAGCATTTCAAGAAAACAATCAGGAACATAAAAATGCCTACAAATACAAAAAAAAAAAATCCTTAAGTGGCATTTTTATAAATATTTAAAAATGGAAGAAGCTTAAGTCCACAAAACAAAGGAATTATTCAATAAATTAGGTTATAGTCATGGAATAGTATATTACATTGTCATTAAAATTATGTTCATAAATGTTTAATGTAAAAGAAAATCTTTGTTTTAAAAATAGTGTTAAAAAGAAAATCTCAACTCTATAAAATATAGGAAAATCAGGATTGTATCAGCGGGTAAAAGTAAATTGGTGGAATCTGTAGATTATTCTTATTACCTTCTTTATGTTTCCAAAATTTGGGAATGAATATATATTACATTTAAAATATGTTTTATGTATGTGTTTATGCATATTTATGCTATGATACATACATAGATATAAATACAAACACATTTATATTTTATAAATCTTTACTATTTAAACATCAAGCTCCTCTGTTGTTACCTATACATATATTTTTTAAAATACACTTTGTCATATTGATTATTATTATTATATTTTTTTAATAAACTCTATGCCCAACATGGGGCTCGGACTCACATCCCGAGATCAAGAGTCACATGCTCCACCAATTGAACCAGCCAGGCACTCCCATTACCTGTACATTCTTTTGTCTTTCCGCACATTTTTATCGGCAGTTTCAGCTCAAAAGAACACTGCATTAACAAATACTTCAGGGGCACCTGGGTGGCTCAGTCGGCTGAGCGTCTGCCTTAGGCTCAAGTCATGATCTCAGAGTCCTGGGATTGAGCCCTGCATCGGGGGCCTGCTTCTCCCTCTCCCTCAGCCTGCCCCTCTGCCTACTTGTGCTCTCTCTGTCAAATAAATAAAATCTTAAAAAACAAACAAACAGATACTTCAAAAGCACACCATTGTTCACTCAATTTCTCAATCTACACAGTAGTTTTTGCTTATCAAATATTAATAAATGATTGGTCACTGGTTTCCCTTTTTTAAAATTTATAGGTTCTTTTTAATCTAAGCGTTTTTTTGGTCTCAGCAGATGAATGTAGTTATAAAAAATGTGATCCCACCAGTTTGGAATGTATTTCAGTTAGGGACATTGATTTTCTAAGAGGATAATAACTCTGTATACAACTGAACTGATTGACAAACACATAGCTCTGTTCTTAATGAGCACTGTAGCCCATCTGATCTTATCATAGACAAAAGCTTTCAACTTTCTACTCCTCATTATATATATATATATATATACATATACATATATATGTATATATATATATATGAACTTGAGTTTTAAAAAAATTCAGAATGATTTTTCAAAAGTCTAACATTTCTATAGACTAGTGATTTTCCAATTTTTTTATGGAATTAAAGCATTTCTTAAATTTTATGCAGAACAGAGCTGTTTCTCGTCTGTATTGCTTGCACTTCAGTTAGCCCCATGCCTCATCTCTCTGAAGGAGCTTCTAAGACACTTACAATCTCTCTTGCAATCTGCAGAATACATGAAAACTGCTGCTCTGGACATTTAATTTATCAAAGATAAAAGTAGAATTCATAATGCATCTGGACCAAATTTCAAGTAAATTATGTCTGTCATGTTGCTTGTGTTATATTTACCATGAGAAACAACACCACAGAACATTCTATCTAATCGAACATGTTTCAGGTCAGGAGAATTCTACTTAAGGACCCATGGAAAAAATTCCTCTTGGGTCTAAGTTTCAGGAAAAGTTTAGCTTCCCCTGACAGATAGTTTTCTGCAAAGACACTGTGAATCAGGTAACAGTTTCTCTCACTGCATTGGCTGTAAGGAAGCCTAGAGAGATGGACAAGTATACAGGATGTCATGGTGTAAATTCCTGTGAGTTAATATTAAGTCTGACCTTGTTATATTCTCACCCATTTTTTTTCTTCATCTTCAATCATTTAATTTTTTGAGAATATTTTGTGTCAGTAACAATCAGAAAGAAAACTGATTCTTTTTTCCAGTTTTATTGAGATATAATTGACAATAGCATTGTATTAAAGTTTAAAATGCAATGATTTGATATACATATATATTGTGAAATGATGACCACAATAAGTTTAGTAAACATCTATCGCCTCAAACAGTTATAACCTTTTTTTAAGATTTACTCTCATAGCAACTTTCAAATACACAATACAGTACTGTTAACTATATTCACTGTGCTATACTTACATCACAAGAACTTACTTATTTTATAACTCAAAGTTTGTACTTTTTGATCACTTTCATCCATTTCCCTCAACCCCCAACTCCCAACTCTGGCAACCACCAATCTGTTCTCTGTTTCTATGAGTTTGATTTTATAAAATTCCACATATAAGTAAGATCATACAGTATTTGTCCTTCTTTGTCAGAAGTATCTCACTTGGCATAATGCCTTCAGTGTCTATCCATGTTGTCACAAATGGCAGGATTTCCTTCTTTCATATGGTGGAATAATATTCATATATATATGTATCATATATAATATGACTATATATAATTATAAATAATATATTTAATATAGAGATATATTAATAACTAATATATTGATAATTATATATTAATATAAGAAATATAATAAAATATATAATACATATATATTTCCCTTATATATATCACATTTTATTTATCTATTTATCCTTCAATGGATACTTAGGTTGTTTCCATTATTTCCACTGATACAATGCTGCAATGAACATAGGTGTGCAGATCGCTTTGAGATAGTGATTTTGTTCTTTCTGATATATACCTATAAGGGAACGGATGGATCATATGGTATTTCTATTTTAAATTTTTGACAACCTCCATGCTGTTTTCCACTGTGGCTGCACTAGCGTATATTCCCATCAGCGGTGCACAAGTGTTCCCTTTCCTCCATACCTTTGCAAACACTTGTTACCTCTTGTCTTTTTGATGATAGCCATTCTAATTGGTGTGAGGTGATATTTTGGGTTTCATTTTCATTTTCCTGATTATGATGAGTAATACTGTGCACCTTTTCATGTCCCTGTTGATCAGTTTTATCCATTCTTTGGAAAAATGTCTATTAATTTCCTCTGCCATTTTTTAATTGAGTTGTTTGTGGGTTTTTTTGTTTTGTTTTGCTATTGTATTAGCTCTTTATGTATTTTGGATATTTACTACTTATCAGATACATGATATGCAAATATCTTCTTCCATTCAGTAGTTGCCTTTTCATTTGGTTGAAAGTGTCCTTTGCTGTGCAGAAACCTTTTAGTTTGGTATAGTACCATTTTTTACTTTTGTTTTTGTTCCTTTTTGATTTTGGTGTCAGATACAAAAAAAAATCGTTGTCAAGACTAATGTCAGGGAACTTACACCCTTGTTTTCTTTTAGGAGTTGTACGATTTCAGATCTATGTTCAAGTCTTTAACCCGTTTGAGTTGATTTTTCCTGAATGGTATAAGATAGTGGTCTGATTTCATTCTTTTGCATGTGGTTTTCCAATTTCCCAACACTGTTTGTTGAGGATACGGTCCTTTCCCCATTGTATATTCTTAGTTTCTTTGTCATAAATTAATTAACCAAATATGCTTGGGCTCTCTCTATTCTGTTCCATTGATCTATATGTCTGTTTTTATGCCAATACTCTATTGTTTTGATTACTATAGTTTTGTAATATAGTTTGAAAACAGTAAGAGTAATTCTTCTGGCTTTGTTCTTCTTTCCTAGGATTGCTTCAGCTACTCAGGGTTATTTTTGGTTCCATACAAATTTTAGAATTTTTTTTCTATATTTATGAAAATGCCATTAGAATTTTGATAGGAAATGCATTAAATCTGTAGACTGTTTTAGGTAGTATGAACATCTTAGCAATATTAATTCTTCCAATCCATGAGCATGGAAAAAGACTTTTCTATTTTTTGCCTTCAGTTTCTTTCATCAATGTCTTATAGTTTTCAGTGTACAGATGTTTCACCTCCTTGGTTAAATTTACTCCTAGGTATTTATTTTTGATACAATTCATTTGTTCAAATAAGGTTTCTGTCCTCCTTTTCTCTCTTTTCTCCTTCTGGGACCCCTATGACATGAATATCAGTCCTCTAGATGTTGTCCCATAAATCCCTTAAGCTATCTTTGCTCTTTTTTATTCTTTGTTCTTTTTGCTCCTCTGATTGGATGAATGAATTCTATCTATCTTTGAGTTTGCTGTTTCTTATGTTTATTTTAGTATGCTGTTGAACCCCCTTTATTGAATTTTTTAGTGCAGTTCTTATATTCTTTAGTTCTGTGATTTCTGTTTGGTACTTATTTCTTTCTGTGTCTTTGTTGAAGCTCTCATTTTGGTTATGCAGTGTTCTCCTGACTTCAGTGATCATCTTTATGACCATTATTTTTAATTCTTTATCTAGTAAATCCCTTACTTTTTTTCTTTTCATCAAAGTTGTTCTGGAGCTTTATCTTGTTCTTTTGTTTGCAACATATTCTGTTTCTTCAATTTCCTTGACTCTCTGTGTTGGTTTCTGCATATTAGATAAATCAGCCACATTGCC
Source organism: Leptonychotes weddellii (assembly GCF_054177405.1). Taxonomy (NCBI): domain Eukaryota; kingdom Metazoa; phylum Chordata; class Mammalia; order Carnivora; family Phocidae; genus Leptonychotes; species Leptonychotes weddellii. The sequence goes on along the minus strand of NC_138371.1, from coordinate 81,944,734 downwards.
AAGTCTTGATGGAGTGGTCTTGTGTAAGAGATAAATCTTATCATTCAACCCTTCCCTAGCTCTTGGTTGTCTCTCACACCTTTGTGGTTGTCCAAGCAGTTTATTTTATTTGTAAGGACTTTCAGTAGTTGAGAGTGTGCCAAGACCTGTCAATACCTAAAGGGGAAGATCTCAGTCCGCACATACATGCAGGCTGTTTGGAAGCTGGACCTTCAGGCAGCAGCTTTTAAAATATTGCGGGAGGGGAAGAATGAAGCGGGGGAAATCGGAGGGGTGGACGAACCATGAGAGATGATAGACTCTGAAAAACAGGCTGGGGGTTCTAGAGGGGAGGGGGGTGGGAGGATGGGTTGGCCTGGTGGTGGGTATTGAGGAGGGCACGTTCTGCATGGAGCACTGGGTGTTATGCACAAACAGTGAATCATGGAACACTTCATCTAGAACTAATGATGTAATGTATGGGGATTAACATAAGAATAAAAAAAAATAAAAATAAATAAATAAATAAATAAAAAAATATTCAATTGGTCTTTACAAGGAAAGATTGGACATTGGGCCTTTCTATCTGCTCCCTCTGTACTGTGTCTTGAGGGGGTAACTGCTTAAGAACTGATTTTTGTTGCTGCTATAGAGCTATGGGACCTTCGAACACAAGCCCCACTGGGCACCAAGAGCCAGGTAATCAAGGAGTGTATACACTGGGCAGCAGCTGCAAAAGTGAGGGCATCAGACTGTTAAGTATTGTTTCTTTGCTTACTACAGTCTTGTGGGTCTCCTGCATGTGAGCCCTGTTGGTTTGCAGAGCTAGGAGTTTTGGGGGCTCAACAATCAGGTAAAAGTCTTAGAGGTCTGGGTGCTAGATGTGAGGTTCAAATCCTTCATGCCTCTAGGAGAAGCTGAGTTGTGAGTTTTTTCCCAGTAGTATGTCACCGAGCCAGGGGTGGGGTGTATGGTGGGAGTGAGTTTCAGCTTTTCCTACCTATTTCTATGTGGCTATTTTCTCATTCACCTATGTGTACAGAGGAATTGCTCTGTGGGTAGCTGTAGATTTGGTGTGCCCACTGGAGAAAAGTGAGTCCAGGAGCCTCTTATGTCACCATCTTTCTTTCAAAGATTTTATTTATTTATTTGAAAGAGAGAGAGAGCGTGAGTGGGTTGAGGGGCAGAGGGAGAGGGAGAGAGAGAATCTCAAGCAGATTCCCTGCTGAGCATGGAGCCCCAAACAGAGCTCAATCCCACAACCCTGAGAAGATGACCTGAGCCGAAATCAAGAGTCAGACGCCCAACCAACTGAGCCACCCGGGCGCCCCTTATGTCACCATCTTTGGACTAGAAACTCATAAAATTGATTCTTAATCCTTTAAAAATGTGTGTGTGTGCGTGTGTGTGTGCATAGAGAAAAAGAGACTGTCCTCAGAAAATTCAAGGCTACCTTTACTACCAATATCTTTCTGAATGTATTTGTGTTAGCATTTATTTATTTATTCATTCATTTATTGATTTATTCCGAAAATCTTTATGGTACAACCTAGATATGCCCAGCTCTTTGCGTGAATAGGATTGCAAAAGTGAACCTGACTCACTTCTTCACCTTACAAATTCAAGGGAGCCCATTGACTACAACTATCAATTATTATATCCCATATTTTACCCATAGCCCACAGCCTTCTAACAGTGCTCTTTAATACATTTTAAGGTGTTCAATGAATTAAAGTCAAAATTGAAATCTATTTAACTCAGATAAGTAAATGATTTTTAAAATGAAGCTAATACAATTTTAAATCAATAAAACTTACATGCATTCTTTTTGGCCTCCTTTTAAATACACTGTGTGATTTCATGTTCTCTAGTACATTTTGTTAAAAACCATTTGATGAGATATATCCTAACCAAAATTAGCCTTGATGGAATACTGTAGCCTCTTCTTAAAGAAAAAGAAGATTCATCTCTTCCTAAGCCATATAGTGTATATTGTCTTATTAAATCAGAATACCAATATCAATATCAATAAGCCATAGCAATGGATTTGCTTGCCTCATAATGCTATGAACATCTTTAGACATAATTGTAAACTATTTATTAAATCACTTTAACCTAATTTTAAATTAAAAGAAAAAAGAGATGATTAGTAAACTAAAATATAAAAAGCAATCAGGTCTCAAATTTAAGTCTTCAGTACTGTTCATTTTTTTATTTTAAAGAAGAAAATAAAGATTTGATGATATCATTGCAAATGACAAGATAAAAACAAGATCAAAAAGTAAACCCTGTTGATTTTAAAATTAACATCTTCAAGGCAATTTCCCCCTGTATAGCCTAATTACCAATCTTTATGACATCCTCCTGTATTTTAGAATTGAAGAATTGAATTGCATTTAAAATTGAAATAAGAATGTATATTATTATCGAAAAAGGACTGCAAAATTAATTTCAACATAAATATACTTTTCCTGTCTCATAAGTCTCTACAAGGAAGAACAATTATGAACAAAAAAATCAAATTTTTTTCTATTTTGAGACCAAGAATATACTATATCGCCTCTCAAAAATGTTTTTCTATTTTTTTCCCTTAAGAACAGAATTTTGCAAGGTATAAAGTCTTGAAAAGGTACTACGATGGAGTAAAATTTGGAATCACTATTGCTTAATTACATTTATATTATTTAAGTTAGACTCATCTGACTTCACTTCAACTGGTTATTTTATTCATTTATAAAAGTTATGATTACCTTTTATGGTGTAATTGGAATGGGTTTCCCATCTCATTTCCCAAATCCCAAAGTCCCAGAGTGCACTACTTGTCAATAGAGTTATTATTGAGATTCTAAGTACTGACATAAATTACATCAAAATCAAATAGTATGGCTTGACACCTTCTGATAGGGGATTTAACAAATCAAAATGTAAGAAGATATACCCATGCAATTTTACACAGCAGAATGGAGAATGCTTTATCAAATAGGTCCTTACACTATAATTTGTTGGAATGAAGAACAGCTTTTTCCATAGTCAGGAATAAACAGAAACCATTGCAAATGTCAAGACCATAGGGATTGCAGTAAAATGACCATTCATATGTATTACTATTTGCTTCTAATAAACGAGAGTGTGATTTGCACAAATAAGTCATAAAAAAACATTTTAGCAATCATTAAAAATAGCAATTTGTTTGTTAACATATTTCACAAATTAAGGATAATAAAGTTAATTTTTACATTGATATCTACCCAACCCATCTGTTATATAATCGCACATCAATCCAAGGAAGGCTGGACTACATATAAATCAACAGCTTATACATCTCGAAAGAACAAAGGTATCTTTGGCAATGGCTGACTGTCCATATCCACCTGTGGATTAGTTTGCATACAGAGAGATATCCTGTGGCTTATCCTGGGGCACTACACTTAGCCTTGATCTTTTCAAAGTCACATCAATCATGTGATCATAAATGTAGTAGAGCATTAATAAAATTTATGCCTGACTCAAAAATGGAAGAAAACATATGTAGAGATTACAGAAAAGGATCTAAAAAAGAGAGATACTTGGGGTCCCTGGGTGGCTCAGTTGGTTGGTCATCTGCCTTCGGCTCAGATCATGGTCTCAGGGTCTTGGGATAGAGCCCCACTTCAGGGTCCCTGCTCAGTGGGGAGTCTGTTTCTCCCTCTCCCTCTGCCCCTCCCCCCTGCTTGTGCATGCTCGCTTGCTCTCTCAAATAAATAAATAAAACCTTTTAAAACATTAAAATGAGATACTTATTTAGAGTAACAATTTAACAAAGTACAGTTTAATAGAATGTTAACAATAGCCACCATTTATTGATCTATTATTACTTATTAATCTATATAATAATAGACTTTATGTTAACACTTTAAATATATTATCCTATGTAATCTTTACAAAAACACTACAGAGTTAATTATTAACATCCACTTTCAACAAATGAGGAAAATGCTCAGAATATTTTAGCAACTTGCTCCAGTTCAGACAGATTCAAAGCCAGCATTGAAAGCCAGATGTGGCCACAAAGCCAGGATTTTATCCTCTGTTTTACTTTGCCTCCCATCTAAGTTTCAGAACTCTAACAGTTCATAAAAAGAGAAAAAAGGTAAACATATGCAAACAAGATCAAAATATTTGTTTACAAGGAGGTCACTATAAGTATCATATACTTGCCAAAAACATTTCAGTGTAGACCTCAATTATAAAAGTGAAGTGTAAAGAACAAAGAATACAATAGTTCCTAATTGATGACCTCAATGAACCCTACCTAGAGTTCTATATTAAATTCTAGGACCTGTGCTTTCAGAGGAACATTGACGAACAGGAGAGCTGCCATAAAACAAGGATAATAAGAATGTAATGACTGTTATTATTATAGCCGCCTTTCATTTAACACATGTTATGTGCCTGGTGCTATCTTTGTACTTTACAAAGTTCTCTCATTTAATCCTCACAATATTCCTGGGAGCTGAGTGTGATTTTCTTTATTTTACAAAAGAGAAAACTGAAGCTAAGAAAGATCATGTAATTTTCCTGAGACTACCAAGCTAATATATATCAGAGTTGGTGTTTATCTAACAACAAAGCCAGAACACTTCCTATTACACTACCAGTAATGTTGAAAAGAAATGAGGAAGTTTGGTATTAAAGAGACAAACATTAGGAGAGTTAGGCTTATATTATTGCACAATTCTAAAACACTAAACTAGAGGGCGCCTGGGTGGCTCAGTCGGTTGAGCGACTGCCTTTGGCTCAGGTCATGATCCTGGAGTCCCGGGATCGAGTCCCGCATCGGGTTCCCTGCTCGGCGGGGAGTCTGCTTCTCCCTCTGACCCTTTCATGCTCTATCTCATTCTCTCTCTCAAATAAATAAATAAAATCTTTAAAAAAAAATAAAAAAATAAAACACTAAACTAGAAACAACTAAAGGTGGTAAAGGAAGACAAATTTTCCTACAGTAAGCATTTTCTGTTGATCAGACAAGTTGAAATATGTAATTTTAAGCCATCCCAACATGACGTCTTGCCCCTTGATGCTATTTTTCCCCACATTGTCTCATTTCCAACTCAAGGAGTTTTTACTTGCAGTTCTCTTAGCCTGGAGTGTTCTTACCTTGTATCTTCTCTCTGAGGAGGTAGCTTTTGAGCTGAGCCTTAGTGATAAGAGGCATTTCTGTTCTCAGAAAAGTAACCTTGATCTCATTACCACATTGCCTTTGTTTATTTATTGTTAACCTGTTGATTGTCTTTCTCCCCCACTAGACTGAATGTTCCAAGAGAACATAGATGAGAACTGTCATAAGGTATGGAGCAGACACTCAGTGAATATTTGTCGAATACCAAATAAATGTTGTTAAAGCTATTATGCCTTAGATGGAGTAGTTCTCATTCACTCTAAGAATCTATGGCTCTCCTCTTAGTCTAATAAATAATAAAGGCAGCAAATGGGAGATGGTCTTCATAAGTACTGTATGTGCTCTCAAAACAGCTTAAAACTTTACAAAAGCCAAACTAAAATAGGTTTTAAGAATGCATATGAACAAACAAATGTACAATTGTAGAGTAGAACTTGTAAAAAAAAACCTAAAGAATTGTGCAAAAGAGTTAGGATGGTCTTAACATAACTTGATTTTTAACTGAACTCAATACAAATTTTCAAAACCCACACACCGTGCTCCTTGTGTGACAGTGTGTATAGGCAACATGGCAATAAAATACTATTCTTAATGCCTGTCTACAAAAGAAACAAAGTATGCATTAGCACCATAATAAATAACATTTTATTAATGTTTCTGATGTGTTAGGGATAGTGCAGAATATTACTCATTTATTTTCTCTTTTAATACTCAAAACACACCTATTTCTAAGATAGTATTTCTAAGTAACAGTTCTTCAATCTGACAGATAAGTGTTGTTGAACCATAGCGACTTAAGGAATTTGATCAGAGTTACACCGTTTATTAGCGATGAAGTCATATTTAGACTTTAGGTCAGTCTGACCCCACAGTCTCACTACCGAATGCCAATCATTATACAATCTCATCCTAAATGTCATTAAAGCAAAACGGAATAACTCCAATATCTCTCAGAGTAGAAACATACAACTGAAAATTATATTTTTTTTCCCAAATTTAGGATTTATACATGAAAAACTCACTTTTGAGGACAATTTGAGCTAGTTGTTTCTTTTTCAGGTTCTAACGAATACTTCGGGGAATTATAAGGAAAAGAGAGTAAACTACACCTCTTTGTGGTAAGCAAGTGATAGATCTACTGTACCTCATTTTCCTCTTCTCAGAATTACCCCAATGTTTGAGAGGCTGCTCTGCAGAAGAGGAACATCTTAGGCTGTGAGGTTATAGGGGAAGAATGAGGATCAATGGATGATGTTACAGGAAAAGAGATTTTGTCTTAATGTGAGGGAGAAATTTCTATTAAGTTGGAAAACGAGCTGCCCTGAGTTGTGACTGCCACATTAATGAAGAGATACTTTTAGAGACAAGGAAACTATTATCAAAGTAACTAGAAAAGGGGTCAGCAAGCTTTTTCTGTGAAGGTACAGACAGCATTTTAGTCTTTGCTGGCGGTAAGCCTCTGTTGTAACCACTCCGCTCTGCCTTTGTAGTGCAAAAGTAGCCACAGAGATTATGGAAGTGAATGGGTCTGTTTGTGTCAAAATAAAATTTTATTCATACAAACAGGCCACAGGACAGATTTAGCCTGGGGATGAAGTTTGCCAACCCCTGTTACAGAGTGCATTAATCTGAATATGCTCACGGCTATTACAAAACCTCCAAATTTCATTGGTTTAGTACAGGGATTAGCAAACTAGGACCGCAGGCTTATCTGTCGCACAGGCTGTAAATGACTCACAGGCTAAGAATGATTTTGACATTTTTAAAGGTTTTAGGAGAACAAGAAGAGGAAGAAGGAGGAGGAGGGAAAGAAAGAGAAGTGACTGACATGTGGTCCACAAACCCTAAAATACTGTCTTTTATAGAAAAAAGTGTGCCAACCTGAACAGATGTGCCTTATTAGCTTTCCTCCAAGCAGACTCAAGGATTTAGACCCCTTGTATTTTGTAATGCTGAGCTCTTCCACATGGGCCAAAGAGTTTACCATGGTGTGGGGGAAAAGCATGAGAAAAGACGCATAGATCACAACTCTTCTATTGAAGAGGTGATAGTCATTATTTTTGCTCACATTTTTTTTTTAAGATTTTATTTATTTATTTGACAGAGAAAGACACAGCGAGAGAGGGAACACAAACGGGGAGTGGGAGAGGGAGAAGCAGACTCCCTGCCGAGCAGGGAGCCCGATGCGGGACTCGATCCAGGGACTCCAGGATCATGACCTGAGCTGAAGGCAGTTGCTTAACCAACTGAGCCACCCAGGCGCCCGATTTTTGCTCACATTTATTAGCCAGAATTAATCATGCCTCTGCTTAGATACAAGAGGGCTAAAAAAAATATGCTTGGCTGGATAGCTTTATCCCAGCACCTGCTTCAATCCATGGAAGAAGAGCATGAATCTTTGGTGGGCAGAGTTGTCTCTACAATATAGAAGCAACATGTAGATCAGATTTGCGGCTTGGAACAGATATGCTCCAACAGGCATTTCAATTATGAGACATGATATTTCTATGTTTATACAATCCTATAAGTTGTAGACATAATATATGTGAGCTAGACAGAGGCTGATTCTCCCCAACACACTCCCCCATAACTTCTTGCTTTTCTTTGATTAGAAATGGCATGGTAGCTTTCCAAAAACAATATCTAATAACTTTGTTTTTCTCATAAAGCTCTTCATTTATTTACCCCTATATAAAGACTCTCAGTACTACATACTTATCTGACAAATTTACAAGGCTGAGTCTTATTAGATACATATTTCAAATGAATTAGGAATGATGCAATCATATATTTTTGGTCCGGATTTTTAAAAATTTGGCTTTTCAATATTTCAATTTAACCTCTATTTTCTGTACTTTTACCTCATTTCATCATCCATATCTTTGCATATTCACTAAATCATGCCTTTTGTGATTGATTCTCAATTATTATCAGCAACAAATATAGGACCACAATTTTTCAAAATGATATTTTTCATCACATTATTGTTTCAGTGCTCATTCTCATAGACTTTTACCGAGAGAGAGAGAGATCGAGAGAGAGAGAGGGAGAGACTGAAATCTGAAATAAATCTTGCTACTTGTTGTAGTAAACATCATTAAAGGTGTGAGAGACTAATTGACAGAACTTTAAAAATGAATCTCTATTTTAAGAGAAAATGGTGTAATCACTCAAATAATTAAGAACAGTGGCAGTAATAGGAACTGCAGATAAGTGATCAACAAAATAATCATTAAATCAGACAAAACGAAGGGATAAGAGAAAGAACCAAATGGTCTACTGAGAAGAAAATGAAAGAAACAAGTTAATTCAGAATTTATCAAGACAACAAAAGCAGTAACAAGTACACAACATGATTGAACATAATCAACTAAAATTACCTTAAAAAGGCAAGATCAACCAATAATTTAAGTTACCTATACTGTATCTGTACTATGCAATAGAAAAGTTGTTAAATGGTAGGTTTAGCTGAATTCTTTGAAGCACAAAGTAAAAAAGGTGGTAAAATCAAAGTAAGAAATACCTGGTGACTAGAAATAATCACAAAGAAGCCATTGCTGTATTTCCTGTTTTAATATGTATGAAGCACTGTAACGTTTCAGGTATCTACATTAAAAGACAGTATTACCATTGGGTTTGCAAAATACTATACTTAAGTTAGAAGAATTCCCAGGAGAATCTTTCTTGACCTCATTTTCTTAGGGTTTTTTTCCTTTTATCATGTGTCATACTGTGAGAAACCCCAGAGATAACCACCAGGCAGTCAAAAGAATGTGTTCCACATTCTTGGAAGGTTAACCATTTTGTTATAATGATGTAAGTGTTGATTTGAATGTTGAATTAGTGGTCTTATTTGCTGGAATAAAGTGAAAAATCAACATCTGAGCATTATCTATAGTCAATGAATCAGAACCTTAGCTCCATTCAACTGTACCAAAGGAAAATTACTGGATTTTGTGTTTAGTGGAATCTTGGCACAATGAGGGTACCCTGTAACAAAGCCATCACTGCTGTACTCACTGGGCGCCTGTCATGAAAATGCTGCCCCCCTCTCCTCTTTCAGAAGAATTATCCAATCTTTCTGGGACCCATAAACTGTCTTCTCTCAAAAATCAGTGTGTGCTACCTACCTCTAGACCTTAGAGACTATGGGTTATATCATTATGTCCTCTGGCTGGGGACATGGTTTCTCTTTATTTGTGATGCTGGGAGACTGTAATACAGTGATTTGTGTTGTTTTCATTAGGTTATATCCGTGTAGTTAAAAATTAAAAGAAAAAGAACGTAAGATCAGCATGAGGTTTGTAACCTTTTTGGCAATTCTTGTTAACCCTGTGATAATTTTGGGATAGTTCTACCCAGCAATGTCTCCTCCTTAGAAATCTCCTATACCCTCCCCCAGCATATATTTACCCTCTTTCCCAGAAAGAACTTGGTCCTTATTGGAAAAAAAAAGAAGAAGTTCAGCTTTAACCATAAGACATAAGAAAGATACTTGAGATAATTGATCTTACCTCCTTCTTTCCACTCACCTGAAAGAAGTCTCTGTAATCTTACTGTTTTAGTACACTCCCTTTATCTTGTCTGTCCAAGATACAATAAGAAGAGGTCATATTTGCATTTTACACAAGCCTTCCGTGGCTGTTATTTATTTATTTATTTGATCATTTGTGATGAAGGTCAAGTTCATATCCATAGCCAGCAATAGTTTCTCTTTTAGTTCTGATCCAGCACGAAGTTCAGAATACTAATAAGTTTTAAAATCCTATACATACATCACAGAAACTATGTAAGCAAAACTACTCAAAGAGATCTTTCAGTCAAACATTTGGGAACTGAGATCCAGATGATTAGCAGACACTTGGTACCATAAACATATTCTCTGGGCTTACTCTAAAGGCCACCTATAGGTAATTCCCCTTCATGCTATTGGCTTCCCAAACTCTGTCTGAGAGCATTCTCTGGCTTTGGGATCATGAACATAGAGCAGGACAGATGTGCTACAGAACTACCATGGGGCCTCTCTACCATGCCAGTCTCAATGTACTTTTGACTTCCTCAGTTGCTAGAGTAGCCAATGAATAAAAATCTCCTTTTTAGGGCGCCTGGGTGGCTCAGTCGGTTAAGCGACTGCCTTCGGCTCAGGTCATGATCCTGGAGTCCCGGGATCGAGTCCCGCATCGGGCTCCCTGCTCAGCGGGGAGTCTGCTTCTCCCTCTGACCCTCCCCCCTCTCATGTGCTCTCTCTCTCTCAAATAAATAAATAAAATCTTTAAAAAAAAAAAATCTCCTTTTTAGAAATATTACAAACAACATTAAATTATAAGCTCCAGAGAAACAGTAACCTGCCCATTATGTATTATTGCAAAAAAATTCTAGAGATGAAACCTGAGTATGTAAGGGCTAATTTTATTAAATGTGTGCGTAAGAGGACTCATGGGAAAATCGGAAATGTGTAGAAGTTAATAAGTGCGCTACAAAGATAAGCAGCAAACAGAAGTACCCTGTGAAAACCTAATAATATATCACAGGGTAAAATTTCCCTGATTCATGGGGAAGTTATAAATTTAATGCATACAAATACTGCTATAACCCTGACCCACACAGTTCAGACCCAGGGCAGTGTTGCAGTTAAAATGACACAGCCCAGGAGAACAGAACAAATTCAAAATAATTCAAGCCCTTTATTTGACTTGTACTTCTTGAAACACCATGAAGGTGACAAATAGTCCAGAGCAATGGTTTTTAATTTTTTTTTTATTTTTCTCTGTCTTTGACAGACCTCCCATATGCAATACCTCCCTCATTTCTCACTTCGAAAGCTTCTCTTTAAAATCTCTATCCACAGCTCCCAGCTTGCATGTCTTATATTCACATATTTCTTCTCCCCTGCTTTTTTTATGGGCAGTGGCGGGGAAGGAGTTGGAAATAGACTGAATATCTTTTGCTAGGACTGGAAAATTGGATCTGGATCATTTTCCATGGATAGTAAGATTACATGTAACAGCACACATTCAACTTGGCATGCTTATCAAAGACTATACATGTTAATATTTACTTGCTTACCTTTACAAAATCTGAAATCTCTGTGTGCTTTATTCCTACAATCTTGCCATTCTCCCATTGAGAAGGTATAGAAAGAGAAAGGACTTGGGAAGAGTACATGGTCACCAGGTACCTGACGTACCTCATCATTATCCAGCTGTGAATTAGAAAGATAAAATAGAGAACTGGTCATATAAAGACAAAGTCATATATAAGACAAGCTTGTAATGACTATTTAGCCAGCCTCTCACACTTTAGGTCAAAAGAAAGAGGTTCAGACTTTGTGAGTCTCCCATTCTGTTAGTTCTGAAATTTAATAAAGTGTGCATTTGATTTCCCTAGGCAAAAGTCATCCTGGTTTACTGTATATACAAGTGTCAAAGGAGAACTATTAAAGGAATAGCAATGGAGACAATAGCAAGAGGACAATCCTGAAGTCCCCAAATTTATTAAGTTTAAGGGTAATTTTCAGGGTTTTTTTTGGGGGGGGGCTTCTGTGTAGGCAAAGCTCCTTTAGTAAGGGTGGAGGTGGGGAAGGAAAATACTGAGGAACATGAATATGTTAATAAATGTCAATCTGTCTCACTTTCTCTCTTGCTAATCTTGGCAGGGCCCTGGCTAAAGACACTGTATATTCGAAGATATTACTCATAATTTACCTAAAACTGCATTATCCTCTCTTAATGAAGTGTTTGAAATTCTGCTTGGATCCTAGCAAAAAACTTTCTTGGATGGAGAAATCATAGCTTCTAGAAAATCAAACACCATAGCAGGGATAAATCTAGAGTATGAAGTCAAAAGGATAAAATAATATATGGGTAAGTTAGGAAGTCAACAAGTAATGTTTTTTGTGTGATAGTGGTATTTGTAAGCTTTTAAAACTGTGGTTAAAATATCTTCCTTTTTAAGAAATTTCCCAAACAAATGACCATGTAAATATATTGCCAGAATTCTCTCTGAAATGAACTTCCTTAAGCTTTAATAACTTCATGATAAATTCATGCTGTACATTAGCCCTAGCACTGCATTCCTTCCATGTCCCAAAATCAATTCATCCCCTATCCTAACATGCATACATCCAGGGAGGAAAAAGAGATTGTGAAGAAAAGCAGCCAACAGGTACGTTTTTGTCACAAACAAATCAAGTACCAAAGCATCTTTCTGGGTGTCTAACACTCAAACTCAGACATAGACATGCAGAGATGAACTGGGAGATGGCTGCAGTTTTGTCACAAAGGCACTGGGTGCAAATGATGTCCAGTCCTTACTCTGGATCTCAGCCTGACCCGGGTTTCCCATGGCTAGGATTGGTGAACATGACTACCTACAAGGAACACTGCTGTCAGAATCTGCATCCTGGCTTTCTAAATTCCCCTTATGCATCTCAGTTCTGCTGAACAAATGTTTGCAAGTCCCTTTTCTAGTCTCTGGCCGACAGCACATTTTTGTATTTATTCTAATGGGAACATGCAGTCACAGTATATCTTTCTGGATTGTTGACACATGGCTACAAGTCTAGCACTTGAGTTCCATTTAGCACTCAGGCCACTATTGTTCCAGGGAAGTGATTCAGTCCTGCATAAAGTCACCACAATTTATTGCAGAGAATCCAGGAATGTCCCTTTCTGTACAGTGTACATATTAAAATGTGTGATATGTAAATAAAGCCATATTTAAAGGAAACTTTTAGCCTTAAATTAAAATGCAAGGCAAGAAAAAAGGTTGATAATCAGTGAGCTGAGTGGCCATCTCAAATTATAAAAGAACATCAATTTAAATCAAAAGGAGGTGAGATAAAAGAAATAATGCAGATCAAAGAAGAAATTAATGAAACCTAATACAATGCACAATAGGAAAAATTAACAAGGGTGAAAGTTTGTTCTTCATAATTAGCAATAACATGGATTAGTGCCTAAGAAAACAAATAAAAGAGAAAAGAGAGAAAAAAGATTAGTCCATTTCAGGAATGGAAAATGGGCGATCCCCCCAAAATTTAAAATTTAAATATTCAACTTAATGTAGTTCTATTTGAAAATTTAGGTGAAATTGACAATTTTAAAAAAAATTAACTGAAATAGACACAAAAGAAATAAAACAATTGAATATTCTACATCAATTAAAGAAATTGCATTTGTTATTAAAACCCTTTCTACAAAGAAACTCTCCACAGCACAATGTCTTCATTTATGAATTCCTCTACGCAAATAAAAAAGAAAAAAATACCAATCTAATACAAACTGTACAGAGAATAAAAAAGGTGGGAACACTTTCAAACTCCTCAACTCATTTTATGGGAGCAGTATAACCTTGATATCAAAATTTGACAAAAATATTAACAAAAAAGAGAAAATTATAGATCAATCTCTTGCATGAGCATAGACACAAAAATCACAAAGTATTAGCAAATCAAATCCAAATACATATAAAGGATAATACATCACAAAAAAATTTAGATTCATTCCAGAAACGTAAGTTTGGTTTAATATTAAAAAATAGGCCAATTTATTTCTCTACATGTGTTAAGTTTTCTAGTGAAGTCATAATAATTATGACAAAATTAGTGTATAATACAATACAGATTTATAATTTTGTAGTTCTGTGTCAGAAGAGCAGGTACTTGTGTATAACACCCAGTGCTCATCACATCACATGCCCTCCTTAATGCCCATCACCCAGTTACCCCATCCCCCCACCAACCTCCCCTTCAGCAACCCTCTGTTTGTTTCCTAGAGTTAAGAGTCTCTCATGGTTTGTCTTCCTCTCTGATTTCTTCCCATTCAGTTTTCCCTCCCTTCCCTTATGATCCTCTGCACTGTTTATTATATTCCAAATATGAATGAAACCATATCATAATTTTCTTTCTTTGATTGACTTATTTCACTTAGCATAATCCCCTCCAGTTCCTTCTACATTGATGTAAATGGTAAGTATTCATCCTTTCTGATGGCTGAGTAATATTCCATTGTATATATGAACCACATCTTCTTTATCCATTCATCTGTTGAAGGACATCTCAGCTCCTTCCACAGTTCAGCTATTGTGGACTCAATGCAGAATTTTAATAAAAATTCTAGATGATTTTGTATGATTTTTTAGAATCTTAGAAAAGTAGAAACAGAAGAGCAATTTTTTATTCTGTTAAATGTCTAGAAAAAGTCTTTCATAAGATTTATGAATGAACAAATGAATGAATTCTGGAAATTAAGAATTTGAATCTAATGTTTATCTGGAAATCAATAAGCCCAGTATAATTTAATAATCTTAAAAGAGAATAAACAGTGCCATATGAAAAAACCTACAAAGCTACAATAATTAAGACTGTAGTATCAGCAATAAAATACACTTATAAAGCAATGGAACACAAAAGGGAACGCCTAGCAAACCCACACATATGCAGTCCCTTGATGTAACACAAGGTGACACTGCACTGTGATGGGAAAAATGGTGATCTTTCTAATAAATGACGCTAGGTCAATTTAAAATTTGTATAGAAAAAGAAAATAAGAATCTGAATGAGTGGGGCCTGCAGTACTGAAGATATTGACAGAGAGAAGCCAGCTAACTTAACTTTTGATTCTTGTTTTTTGTTTGTTTGTTTGTTTGTTTTTCAGTTGCCCTTGGTAACGTGGTTTGCTTTCAAAGGTACATTAGATGACAGTGTGCCAAAAATTTTACCACTCTAAAACAAGTGTCACTAGCTTTCTATTCTGCAATGTCTGGTTCTTAATATTCATCTCACCATTTTCTCCTTGAATCAAATCACCAATCGAATTATGCAAAGAAAAAGCACAAAACCAGTTCAAATAAATGTGAAAATGTCTATGTTGCTGAGAGCAATCTACACATTCAATGCAATCCCTATCAAAATACCACCAACTTTTTTCACAGAGCTGGAACAAACAATCCTAAAATTTGTATGGAACCAGAAAAGACCCTGAATTGCCAGGGGATTGTTGAAAAGAAAACCAAAGCTGGGGGCATCACAATGCCTGACTTCAAGCTATATTACAAAGCTGTGATCATCAAGACAGCATGGTATTGGCACAAAAACAGACACATAGATCAGTGGAACAGAATAGAGACCCCAGAAATGGACCCACAACTCTATGGTCAACTAATCTTCGACAAATCAGGAAAGAATATCCAATGGAAAATAGACAGTTTCTTCAACAAATGGTGTTGGGAAAATTGGACAGCCACATGCAGAAGCATGAAACTGGACCATTCTCTTAAACCATACACAAAGATAAACTCAAAATGGATAAAAGACCTGAATGTGAGACAGAAAACCATCAAAATCCTAGAGGAGAACATAGGAAGTAACCTCTTCGACATTGGCCACAGCGACCTCTTTCAAGACATGTCTATAAAGGCAAGGGAAACAAAAGCAAAAATGAACTTTTGGGACTTCATCAAGATAAAAAGCTTTAGCACAGCAAAGCAAAAAGTCAATGAAACTAAGAGGCAACCTATGGAATGGGAGAAGATATCTGCAAATGACATTAGAGATAAAGGGATTGTATCCAAGATCTATAAAGAACTTTGACTCAAAGTCAGCACCCAAAAAACAAATAATCCAGTGAATAAATGGACAGAAGACATGAAAAGACACTCCTCAAAAGAAGACATACAAATGGCTAATAAACATATGAAAAAATGCTCAACATCACTCAGCATCTGGGAAATACAAATCAAAACTACAATGAGATTCCACCTTATACCAGTTAGAATGGCAAAAATTAACAAGACAGGAAACAACAAGTGTTGGCGAGGATGTGGAAATATACTCTTATACTGTTGGTGGGAATACAAACTGGTGTAGCCACTTTGGAAAACAGTATGGAGGTTCCTCAAGACATTAAAAATAGAGCTACCCTATGACCCAGCAATTGCACTACTAGGTGTTTATCCCAAAGATACAAACGTAGTGAAAAGAAGGGGCACATGCATCTCAATGTTCATAGCACCAATGTCCACAATAGCCAAACTGTGGAAGGAGCCGAGATGCCCTTCAACAGATAAAGAAGATGTGGTTCATATATACAATGGAATATTACTCAGCCATCAGAAAGTATGAATACCCACTATTTGCATCGACATGATGGAACTGCAGGGGATTATGCTAAGTGAAATAAGTCAAGCAGAGAGACAATTATCATATAGTTTCACTCATACGTGGAACATAAGGAATAGCATGAAGGACCACAGGGGAAGCAGGGGAAAACTGAATGGGAAGAAATAAGAGAGGGAGAGATAGCATGAGAGACTCTTAACTCTAGGAAACAAACAGAGGGTTACAGAAGGGAGAAGGGTGGGAATGGGGTAACTGGGTGATGGGTATTAAGGAGGGCACGTGTGGTGATGAGCACTGGGTGTTATACACAACTAATGAATCATTGAAGACGACATCAAAAACTCATGATGTACTATATGCTGGCTAATTGAACATAACAATAAAAAAATAATTAAAAAAAAACAAAACAAAACCAGTTCAGTATGGCTTGTATAAAGATATTCTTTCTACCATTCCTTGTTTTCTCTAAAACTAATACTGCATCACTATAACTTAAGGTTTTTATTTTCAAATTTTATGAGTTTATTTAAGGGTGGACTAAAATAAACTCTGGGATGTATGAAAAAGTTGTGTTAATTTTAAAAGATAGATAAAATCAATAAAAACAAACAAATAAAAAAGTTAGTGACAAGATGCCTAGATAATTCAAAGGGAAAAATACAAACCAACCCAAAAATTTTAATGTTGATGTATTCAGTGAGCCAGAATGTGAATGTAATATTGCAGAAAGTTCTGACTCCATTTAATTGATATGTGCTTTTGGCAAAATAAGTGAGGATTTGGCCCAAGATAACAGCTTAGACATCTGTGTTCTTAGACCTCTGAGCAAGTTCTCCATGTCATCTATATTCAGCATTGGAAAATTCTGTTATATCCAAGTTTCTCTGTCAGTCATGCAATTTAAAATATGACAGAAATATCTTCAAATAGGACGATAATGAATAGATTTAGAAATTATGGGCAAGAACACAATTCTGAACATCAATTATGTTTCTTCATTCACAGACTTAGCAAAATAAATACTCTTCTTCTAAATATTCTTTATCTTAAAAAAAAAAATGCAGGGTTGGGGGAAGCACCTAGGCTTAAAATGTAGATACAAAAATGAAGAACAAATGACATAGAATACCCCATTCAGAAAAATGCATGATTCATAAGGATTTTGCTTTTAGTAAGGCTGAATGCAACTGAGAAACTAAATAATGTAAAAATTTACCAAAGACCTTGAGAGTTGGCTGAGATTTCACTCAAGAACTTACAGAACTTAATCAAAGTTGCCTTTGTTGAAAAGCAAATTTACATTCCAAATGAGAGCATTCAGAGCGCTGGAAATCAGAAGACTAGAGGAAGAAGGAAACAGAAGGTCACCCCATATATTTCTTATCATCATTGCAATGTTCTCTTCCTTCTCTTGCTCAGCTAAATCACAAAGAAAGGTATTTGGCTCAAAAAACTCTATTGTGGTGTAGGTAGTAAAAGAAGTACAAAGTGCAAGTAACCAATCTCTAGGAAATAAAAGATGGGAAAATTAACATAAGTTAAAACTTAGAAGATCAATGGAAAAAAAACTTAATAGTAGATCAATGGAATAATTAATGTACTCTACAAACATAACTGTAACTCAGTGGGGTTAACTACAAATGGTTAAACTATTTGAGATACATTTAGCTGCTTCACTTTTTGGCATAATATTCATCTTGTATGGATATCTGAGCACAAATATAACGCTAAATTATTACTATTAAATAACTTTTACTTACTTTTAAATATGCACTAGGCATTCTGCTAGGTCCCTTCCACACATTACCCTCTTCTTTATCTGACCTTGATATGCTGAATTTCCTGAAGGTGTAGTACAATGCATCTTTATTTTTTCACTTATCTGCCTAATAAAAATTCCAAAATTTCTATCTCAATGTAAACCTTTTATTAGGAATTCTACTTTCTTCTAGCCAACACCAGAGTGACATCTGTGCTTTGATATAGCATAAATATCTCAAATTCAGCATGTCCTGAGCCAGTCTCTTGGTTTTCCCCTGCAAAGCTAATTTAACTTTAGTCTCTCTTCCCCAAATCAGTATTAATTCATTCTCATTTTCTTCCCTCTACCTGTGCTCACATACCTAATCTATTTGATCTCTCAGTGTTGCCGCGCTTCTCTATGTCAAGTGCATCACCTTCTCTCCATCTCCACCTGCCACTGACTTTGCCAAACCTACTGTAATGTCTTTTTTGGACTCCTGTCTTGGAGTCTTTACTGATGTATGCATCCACAGGCACTCTGTCCCACTTCTCATTTATAGTAGCCAGAATGATTTTTAAATAGGACATGTCATCCCCATTTTAAAGTTTTTAGACTGTAAGAAGGAGAAGAAAAAAGAAATAGTCTTAATCTCCAACAGGTGTTTGGAAATTCTGAGCTCTTGTTAAGCCCCAGTTAAATTTCAAGCCAGTAGGAAGCTCGGGAGTAAGGATGACAAAGGAGTGGTGTTCAGGGGAGAAAGTGTGCATTTTATTCCCCTTCCATATCAGTGCCTATCAAAGAACAAAGCAAATGATCTGATTTCAAATAAAGTTCAGTAAATGAATGAGAACCACCAAAAAGCAATCTCATCTGGTCATATTCTAAACCAAGGCTGGTGCTCTTTTAACATCAGTATCAAGGATGATAATATAATGTCCATTTATATAGCACATTATGCATTTACTGTGCACAAAACACTATGAGGTCCATTTTAGTTAACCTCTATTAAAATGGAATATTATGAAGTTAAATATAAAGTCACGTGGCTATTGGCAAAGCTGGGTTTTGTCCCATATTTGTGTAACCCCAAATCTCATGTTCATATTTTCTTCTCTTGGCAAGAATCGAACCAGTGCATGTTAAAATCATAATAATGCCAGTAAAAGGGGTCTGAGTTGAGATGTGTGGTCTTTGTCTAAATGAGCAAACTCATATTTTATGAATTTTGTTGAGCCTTGGAATTTTAGTCAGGTGACAGGAGCTGCAGTTTACGGTTGGCTATATAGTTTATCTTTTTTGAATGAGACAAAATTTGCTATGCTTTGAATGTTCATAGTATGTTTCAGCTTTTTTGAATATGTCCACACTATAGTAGAGTTATATTTATGCTTTAAAACATCAAATTCTTTTTTTTTAAAGATTTTATTTATTTATTTGACAGAGACAGAGATAGCAAGAGCAGGAACACAAGCAGCGGGAGTGGGAGAGGGAGAGCAGGCTTCCCGCCGAGGAGGGAACCCGATGTGGGACTCGATCCCAGGACCCTGGGATCATGACCTGAGCCGAAGGCAGACGCTTAACGACTGAGCCACCCAGGCGCCCTCAAATTCTTTTTTTTTTAAAGAGTGAAAAGATACGTTCCAAGTACTTTTCAGGAAGGATTTCAGGAACTGGACTTTCTATATAATTGCAGGTACAGAAAATAAACAGTTGAACCACACATGACTACCACTGGCCCAGAGTGTCTTCAGGATGCACAGCATGAAGTCGAGGAAGACCCCCAACTTCAAAGAGACTCAACTGGATTTGAATATTGTTCTGTCATTTTTCAGAAGTGTCAATTTAGGCCAATTTTTTTGTCCTCCGTAAACCTCAAATATCCTCATCTATGAGACTATGATAATAATACCTAACTTTTAGTGTCCTTTTAAAGATTGGGACTGACAGTTTTCATTGTTTATATTCTCACTGATGTCATTATCACCATCACCATCATCATCAATAGCAGAAACAAGAGACATGTTTTTTTTTCTCTTTTGCTCTCAAAGTATATCCTTTGCTTTGTCCTTCTTTAGTTTTTTTTTTTTTTTCTTATTTTTCTCTCAGGAAAACACAAAGGTGTTAAGATTGATTACATACTTTGCTTTTCCTTCTGGCCACCATTTGTCACTGTTGTAAGTAAGCAGCGAAATAAAATCTTCTCTTACTAAATGAGACTCCATACAAATCCCACACAGTCTGTACTTGGAAAAAAGAAAGGTCTCTTCTCCAGGTGTCCAGATTTGATCTTTCTGTATAAATCAATAGTTACCTATATACACCATTCACCCATCTTAGACACATACCCTTAGTTACACAGCATAGAACATCTATGTTGCATAACACTTATTTTCAGCCATTTCACAGGTCCTTATAAATAAAACCTTCTCATTTAAGCTTATTATTGTTCAGCCAACTTCTGTATCCCTATGACATAAATCTAATTAAGACTTTGACAAACACAATTTAGAACTAGAATTAAAAAATACAATTAAAAGGTTTAAATGCAAAGAAAGTGATTTGGGGTATTAAATGTAAATGACATTTTAATTCAAAGAATTCATCAGTTTGGAAGTTAATGAAATTAATGAAGCAAGAAATAAGATGCAAATCCAAAAGTTTATATTCCTCTGCTTAGTTGGCAGATTCCTGAAGAGGAATCAAAGCCAATTACAGCCATAAGTAATAATTTGGGATGCGCTTTCATTAGATAGTTATATACAATAAAATACTCTGAAAAAAATTTCTGAACACACAGCACATTCACTCAAAAGTGTCTAAGAGTGTTTGTGTTGGGGGGGCATGTTAATGAATGGATGTTGGGAAAATAAATTAAAATACTGGAAGTACAGGATAAAAGTCATCATTCTTATTTTAAAAAGCCACTTTAATGCCCTAAAATTGGAGAATGAAATTGTGGAATATAAAAAGATTAGGAAGTAGAAAGCTTTGTGAACTTTGAAATCTTGAAAAATTATGTTATCATTCTGAGCAAATGATTATAGGTATGTTGGTGGTGATATCAGCAATTTTGTACTTGTATGGGAGATAACACATACATTATTCAGGGAAAAAAAAAACATGTATAATCACCCATCTATCTCCCATACTATAAGAAAATGTCCACATTTATTTCTTTAAATAACACTGTACTAGCAATCAGCCAATTAATTGTTTTGTTAAACTCATTCATTTATATCATTTTTTAAAATAAGCAAAAGTAGGTGGCTCAGTCAGCTGAGCATCTGCCTCTGGCTCAAGTCATGATCCCAGGGTCCTGGGATTGAGCCCCATGTTGGGCTCCCTGCTCAGTGGGGAGACTGCTTCTCCCTCACCTTTGCTTCTGCTGCTCCCTCTGCTTGTTCCCTCTCTCTCTCTCAAATTAATAAATAAAATCTTAAAAAATAAAATAAAATAAGCAAAAGTAGATTTTTTTCTGAAAAAATATTTTAAGCATGGCATAGTCGTATGATTCACATTAATCTAAAAACTGGTTTGATAATATAACAAGTATCCCTCCAAAATGTCTCCCAAAGATCCCTGCCTTTTGGTATACAAACCATTGTGAAACCCGTCCCTTTCGTGTGTGAGCAGGACCCAGTGATTGATTCTAATGATTAGAATATAGCAAGAATGTAACTCCTTAGATTAGGTTATAAAAAACTATATCTTCTATTTTAATGGCACTCTCTTCCTTGTTCTTCTGTGTGCCTGCTCTGATGAATCAGGTTGGACAGGTACACATGACAAGGGATTAAGGGTGGCTTCTGGCCAGCTGGCGGCAGAAGTTCTCAGACCAAATGCCTTTACAGAACTGAATCCTACCCACTATTGGAAGTGAACTTGGAAGCAGATGCTTCCCTATTCAAGCTTTTTCTGTGACTGTGGCCCTGGCTAACACCTTGACTCAGCAACTTTTTGAGAGACCCTTAAATTGAGGACTTGGTTAAGCCATGCTCAGGATTTTTGACCCACAGAGTGTGAAATAATAAATGTGCTGTTGGAAACCACTAAGTTTGGGGGGAAATTTTGTTATGTGGCAATAAATAATTAGTAAGTATTTTAGAGCATCTAATTAAATCAGGCGTATGACCCAGTCTGTTGCAGAAATCCTACTGAGAAACCTCAAGGAAATTAAACCTAACCAGTCAATTGAAAGGTCTTGTAGCAGAGTGCTATTTGTGTTACTGTAAACAATGGTGTTACTACAAAAGAAAGGAATCTTGCAATCATTAAACATAAAAAAAAGAAAGTTAACTTTCTTTTGTTGGAAAACTGAGGTGCTTCCTTTGTTTCGTTGTGTGGGTTCTTGGAAAAGATATTAATCTAGCGGTTTTAAGGTATGAAAATACAGGCAGAAAATTATTTTAGTTCAAATCCCTGTTCTTGAAAATCTACTATATATTGGTCCTTTATAAATATAGTACAGTGAACTTAGTTGCCTTCTTTTGATGGCTTTCATGCAATTACTCAAGCATTATATTAAAAACAGATTGTCACTATAGAGTAGTTTATTTAGATCTAGAAAGGGAAAGAAAGGATGTAGTGCCTACTAAAAAGTAGGCACTCATCCTAACGCATCAACAGGAAAGGTTTTTGGAATTTTTGGAATAAAATATTGAACTTTGATTAGTTTCTTCTGATTTGAATTTCTCAGTTGACTTGAAGTATATAACAATAAAAATTAATAATAATATAAAAATAAAGCAAACACTTTGTATTTAGAAGTTTCTGTTTTACATATTTAATAATATATATGTAGTAGTTTTCCATACTAATTGTTTAAAAATTTCATCTCTAGTATTTCCTTGTTTTTGTCAAAGATGTTTTCGGGAAAAACAATTTCCATTGGGACGCCTGGGTGGCTCAGTCAGTTAAGCATCTGACTTTGGCTTGGGTCACGATCCCAGGTCCTGGGATGGAGCCCTGCGTTAGGCTCCACCCTCAGCCGGGTGTCTGCTGATCCCTCTCCCTCTGTCCCTCCCCGCCCCCCGCCCTGCTCGTGCTTTCTCTGTCTCTCTCTCAAATAAATAAATTGGTTTTCAAAAAAACAAACAACTTTTTTCCATTTATAATTAATAATAATTTTTTTTAGTTAACCAACGCATTCCTTGGTTATTATATTATCATACTGCAAACATATGAAAGAGTATTAAAATAGAAGATATATCATGACAAATTAAAAATGAAAATACAAAGATAACATTCCTACTTGTGAAAGGCACACTGTCCTTAGATTTGAGCTTTCAAATAAAATATGTATGTTTATATTTATACATTCTTATTTTACATTGAAGACTTTACTCAAATTGTAAAAATGCTAAGCCAAATGACTATATAAATTCTGAGAGAAGGATTATAAAGACTATTATCAACATAAGAGATGGAAAGAAACACAGCTTGAGTTGTATCCCAGGTGGAGTTTGTTACTCTGGAAATTAGAAAAACAAAACCTTTGACATCCATGCTAGGAAATATAGATATGGATATTATTCTAAGAATTACCATGGAACCCCAATCTGTCAGTTTATTTTTTATTTTTGTGATTATTACCACATCTAACATATTCTTACATGTTTGTTTTTAAACCAGCAAAGATTCACAACAATGAATTTATGACAATCTATTAATTACTTAAGTTCTACCTCTCAACACTTTTGTTTTAATCTTCTTTTCCCTTAATCTTATTATATTATTTTTTATCTATTTTCATTTTTTGTTTACATTCAATTTAATTAACATATACTATATTATTAATTTCAGAGGTAGAATTTAGTGATTCATCAGTTACACATAATAGCCGGTGCTCATTACATCAACCTCCTTAATTCCCATCATCCAGTTACCCCATCCCCCCCCCCACTCACCTCCCCTCCAGCAACCCTGAGTTTGTTTCCTGTAGTTAAGAGTCTCTTATGGTTTGCCTCCCTCTCTTTTTTGGTCTTATTTTATTCTTTCTTTCCCTTATGTTAGTCTGTTTTGTTTCTTAAATTCCACATATGAGTGAAATCATATGGTACTTGTCTTTCTCTAACTGACTTATTTCGTTCAGCATAATACCCTCTAGTTGCATCCACATCATTGCAAATGGCAAGATTTTATTCTTTTGATGGCTAAGTAATATTCCGTTGTGTGTATCTACCACATCTTCTTTAACCATTCATCTGTCGATGGACGTCTGGGCTCTTTCCATAGTTTGGCTATTGTGGAAATTGCTGCTATAGACATTGGGGTGCATGTGCCTCTTTGAATCACTATTTTTGTATCCTTTGAATAAATATCTAGTAGTGCAATTGCTGGGTCTAGGGTAGCTCTATTTTTAACTTTTTGAGGAACCTCTATACTGTTTTCCAGAGTGGCTACACCAGTTTGCATTTCCATCAACAGTGTAAGAGGGTTCCCCTTTCACCACATCCTCGTCAACATCTGTTGTTTCCTGAGTTGTTAATTTTAGCAATTCTGACAGGTGTGAGGTAGTTTCTCATTGTGGTTTTGATTTGTATTTCCCTGATGCTGAATGATGTTGAGCATTTTTTTCATGTGTCTGTTGGCCATTTGTATGTCTTCTTTGGAGAAATGCCTTTCATGTCTTCTGCCATTTCTTCACTGAACTTTTTGTTTTTTGGGTGTTGAATTTGATAAGTTGTTTATAGATCTTGGATACTAGCCCTTTATCTGATAAGACATTTGCAAATATCTTCTTCCATTCTGTAGGCTGACTTTTAGTTTTGTTGATCATTTTCTTCGCTATGCAAAAGCTCTTTATCTTGATGAAGTCCCAATAGTTCATTTTTGCCCCTCTTTCCCCTGCCTTTGAAGACATGTGTAGCAAGAAGTTGCTGCGGCCAAGTTCAAAGAGGTTGCTGCCTGTGTTCTCCTCTAGGATTTTGATGGTTTCCTGTCTCACATTTAGGTCTTTCATCCATTTTGAGTTTATTTTTGTGTATGGTGTAAGAAAGTGGTCCAGTTCTTCTGCATGTGGCTGTCCAATTTTCCCAACACCGTTTTTTGAAGAGACAGTCTTTTTTTTCCATTGGATATTCTTTCCTTCTTTGTCAAAGATTAGTTGATCTTAGAGTTGAGGGTCCATTTCTGGGTTCTGTATTCTGTTCCATTGACCTATGTATCTGTTTACAAGACAGTACCATACTATCTTGATGATTATAGCTTTCTAATACATCTTGAAGTCTGGAATTGTGATGCCTCCAGCTTTGGTTTCCTTTTTCAAAATTCCTTTGGTTATTTGGGTATTATTATTTTAAGGATTTATGTATTTATTTGAGAAAGAGAGGAAGGGGGAAGGGTAGAGGGAGAGAGAGAATCTCAAACAGACTCCTTGCTGAGCACAGAGATCATGACCTGGCCAAAACCAAGAGTTGAACACTTAACCAACTGAGCCACCCAGGTGCTCCACACTCATTTATTATTTTAATAACAAGATAGACTAAAAAGTATTTCGGTCTTGCTATTCCTGTTATTGAAAGGTCAAGGAAATCCTATGCAGAAATGAATATTTGTGAAGAGATTTTATTCTGATGGTTTTTATTTAATACTCCTCAAAAGTAGATTATTTTCCTTGAAGCATTGAGAAGTCCACATAGAAGAATTTGCTAATACATCAGTTTGTTCTAGTTGAGGGTCACTGCTGTCAACTCAGGCTCAAATTACTCACTCTGTCAACCAGAAAGTCAAACATTAAATCTAGGCTCACTATCATGGCTTGCAGCTGGAATTTATATATGAGATACCGCAAGCCTATAGATAATGAATTCTAACTTGATCTTCTAACTTTAACACTGGATGAAATTTCCTGTAGAAAGGAATGATAGTGGATCTCAAAATGTTTATGTTTTTGGCAGTTACAAGAGTGCAAGAAAATTTTAAGTCTGTTTGAAATGGAATGTGCAACCTGTATAAAGTCATCCCAGACCACATTCCAGGCTCCTGTGGAGCTGGTTTGAAGAGACTTAAACCAACAGACAAAAATTAATAAAAGTAATTTGAATTTTTAAAGCAGTCTTTCTCATCAATAGCACATCCTTAACATCAATAAAACTTCTTGACAACAACTGGGAAAATACAGAAGATCAAGAAATAAGTGTGGTAAGGACAAATCCTTTCCCTTTAATTGGAAGGAGAAGGAAGAGAAATTCAAAACATTTATAATTCTGTGTGTTTTCTGTCTTTCATTTTATATATATTAAAAATGTTTGCAAATAAATCATCAGAGAGCTATAGAAAGTGAAGAAAAAATACTTCCATAAGGCTTAGCTATCAGAGAAAGTTCTGTCTGCTTCAAATGTGGAGCTATTTCTTGCTGTCAATAAAAGTCTTGCAGTGATAATCACATTTCTAACTGGATATAAGTTCTTCCAGAAGAAGAAATAAAACTTAATTGAAAGTTCTTTAAAATATTTTAATTCTGAAAAAAATATTTTAAGTTAAAAAGTTTATCAGATTTTGATGCTGTGTGTAAAAATATATTGAAATAGTTGGGGCACCTGGGTGGCACAGTTGGTTAAGCATCCGACTCTTGGTTTCAGCTCAGGTCATGATCTCAGGGTCTTGAAATCAAGTTCTGCATTGGACTCCGTGCTCAGCATGGAGTCTGCTTGAGATTCTCTCTCCCTCGCCCACTGCCCCACCTGCTCATTCTCTCTCTCTCTAAAATAAATACATCTTTAAAAAATATTGAAATAGTCATCTTTACATAATTTAAATACTATTTGATGAAAAATAACAGATTTATTTATGCAGCATTTTTTTCTTTTAAGGAATAGAAAAAAATATAATGTAAAAGCAGCTATGCTATACAAGACAATGTCAAGCCATATAACTTAACTTGGGTTGTTTTCTTCAAGTGAAACTGTATGTCTCTTTAACGTTAAGAGTAGCCGCACTCTATTCCATGAAAGCAACAATTTAGTACTCCAGAAAGATTGATGTAGAATTTTAATGTTTCACTATTTATATTAAATGTTTTCATTTTCTGGTTCCAATTCATCTTTGGAATTTTTACTTTTTTATTCCCTTCCAAAAGTAGGCACTTTAATTTTTAGAGCATGAATCTTGCAAAAATTAAATTCAAATTTGATCATTTTGCTGGTGTTCAACCATCTTGTCATGTTGTGTTTACTCTGGAGCCTGCTGCCTTATATTGCAATGTGTATTTTGTTGTAATTGATAGCTACTCACAAATAAAAGGAGGAAAATAAAGTCAATGATGGTGACAGTGATATGAAAGTTGGAAGTAGAGCTAGATTAGGGGATGTTTCTGTTCTAGTCTCTGTTGTCTAGAGAGCAGGAATTACATTTGAAAGGGCCACAGTTGACAGTAATGGTTGGATCTCTTTAAAACTCATACAAATTAGTAGTACTGTGTTCTATCTCAATTAATTTCCATCACCACCACCATCAACCCTCTCTGGATTTCTCTTTCTTTCTCTGAATAAGTCAAAGGAGAATTGTCCAGAACTCATTTCATCAAGAAGGGAGGCCAAACATCTTCCTCCTTCTCTCAAGTAGGTGAGATGCCAATTTTTCAGGACTGGCTTATCAGATCAGATTCTTCTAATGCTCATTTCTCTTCATTATCTTTTTTTTTTTTTTTATGTGACTGGCCAGAATATAGTAATTTCTAAAAGTTTGTCTTTAATTTAGTAAGGAAAGAAGCCTATTAGATTTGAGACCACAGTATTTATAGTCTAAACCAGTATACTTACGTTAGGACAAGAGGCATACATTAAGAATATACTAGGCAAACCTGCCTTAGAGTTTGATAAGCCAGCCCAACTTACCAGAATTTTGTAATTGTTTCACAACTATTATCTAGGTATCTGTCTACTTCATGAACCTCACAAGAAGTGAAGAGGTGCTCTGGGGTAATATCTTAAATAAAGTAAAGCTCATGAGCTCTGAAACAGCACCATGTTCAAATATCATCTCAGCCTCCTAACAACTAAGTGACTTATTTAACTTCTCTTTCTCTCAGTTTCTTCATCTATAAAATGAAAATAAACACAGCATGTATTTCATAAGAAAGTTAAATGAATTATCAAGATTTGTATATGCCAACCTATGGTCTGCCTTTGTAAATGTTTCATGTGCAATTGGAAAGAATGTGCATTCTACCGTTGTTGGGTAGAGTGCTCTGTAGACGGTCGAGTTGGACTATACATGCTTACTGATTTTCTATCTACTTGTTCTATCAATTACTGGGAGAAAGTGTTCAGATCTCCACCTATAATTGTGAATTTGTTAGTTCTAATTTCAGTTCTACTAGTTTTTGCTTCATGTAGCTTGAATCTCTTTTACAGGGTACATACTCATTAAGGATTGTTATGTTTTCTTGATGAATTGTACCTTTTATTATTACAAATTATCTTATTTTATCTCTAGAAATATTCCTTGCCCTCCAGTCTACTTTGTCTATTATTAATACATGTTCTTCCTCCTGTCATTAAGGTTTGCTTTGTTTAACTTATTCCATCCTTTTTCTTTTAACTTGTATCTTTTATTTAAAGTAGGTGTCTGGTAAATAACACTACTTAGTTGAGTCTTGCATTTTTATCCAAACCAACACACTGTCTTTTAACAGTGTTCATTCTACTTAGGTTAAAAATGTTTAGATATATTTTAGCTAATTAAGTCTATGGTTTTCCTTTATGTCCCATTTTTTCCCCTCATTGTTTTCTTTAAAATTAGTTATTTATTATTATTATTATTTCACTTTGTCCACTCTGTTGTTGTGTTAACTATAATTCTATTTTTTAGCAGTTGCCATGGAGCTTGCAATATGCATCTTTAACTTAGCACAGTCTAGCTTCAAAGAACATTAATCCACTTTATATGCCATCATTTATGATATCTCTATGATACATTTTACTTCTACATATTTTATAAATCCTATAATACATGGTCTTTATTTCCCTTTAAATAAAAGACTATTAAGTAAAGAAAAACTTTTTTATTCACCTACATATTTTACCATTTCAGTATAATTTAATCCATTGTGTAGATCCAAGTTTCCAGCTGGTATCATTTTAGCCCAAGGCTTTCTTATACATTTCTTGTGGTACAGGTATGTTATAAGGAACTCTCTCACTTCTTATTTATAAGACAGTGTCTTTATTTTGCCTTATTTTGCTCTGCAATCTATTTATCTGATATTTGCATAATCTGTCCAACTTGCTTTCTTTCTTCTTTTTTTTAGAGATTTATTTATTTATTTCAGAGATGGGGAGAGAGAAAGAGACAGAGATAGAGAGAGCGGGGGTAGAGGCACAGGGGGAGGGAGACAAGCAGACTCCCCTCTGAGTGGGAGTCTGATGCCGGGCTTGATTCTAGGACCCTGAGATCATGACGAGAGCCAAAATCCAGAGTCAATGCTTAACCGACAGAGCCACCAAGGTGCCCTTCTTTCATTTTATTAATGTTAGCATCATGTCTTTTTCCATCTTTTCACTTGTAATCTATTATGTTCCTTCTATGTCAAATGGGTTTCTCTTTTTTGTTGTTGTTGTTTTTTAAGTCTTTATTTACTTCAGAGAGTTCTTTAAATTCTCCTATGAACTACCTCCTAAGCTTTTATTTATTTTTATGTTAATCACCATACATTACATCATTAGTTTTAGATGTAATGTTCCATGATTCATTGTTTGCATATAACACCCAGTGCTCCATGCGGAACGTGCCCTCCTTAATACCCATCACCAGACTAACCCATCTTCCCACCCCCCTCCCCTCTAGAACCCTCAGTTTGTTTTTCAGAGATAGCAGGAGGGGAAGAATGAAGCGGGGGAAATCGGAGGGGGAGACGAACCATGAGAGAAGATGGACTCTGAAAAACAAATGTGTTTCTTTTAAGGGGTAGAGGGTTGGGTCTTGCTTTTTCTTTTTTTAAATTTTTATTGTTATGTTAATCACCATACATTACATCATTAGTTTTTGATGTAGTGTTCCATGATTCATTGTTTTTTATCTAATCTGAAAATCTCAGACTTTAACTGCAGTGTTTAAACCACATAAACTTATTTTTAAAAAGTATTTATTTATTTATTTACTTACTTACTTAAATTATTTAAAGAGTCAGTGTGCATGACCAAGGGGGGAGGCAGAGGGAGAGCGAGAGAATCTCAAGCAGGCTCCATGCCCAGCATAGGGTCTGAGGCCGGCCGGACCTCACCACCCTGAGATCAGGACCCGAGCCAGAGTCCTTTGCTTAACTAACTGAGCCACCCAGGCACCCCAAACCACATTTATTTAATGTGATTAATGATTGGTTGGGCTTAAATCTACCATCTTTCTATTTAATTTCTGTCTGTCCCATATATTCTTTGTTCTTTTTTTCCTCTATTTCTGCCTTGTTTTGGATTGAGTTTTTTTTTAATGATCCCATTTTATCTCCTTGCAAGCTTATTAGCTGTAACTCTTCATTGTGTTATTTTAGAGTTTATAGTACAGCATATATGTCTAACTTGTCACAGTCTACCTTCATGTTATATTACATTATTTCATGAATAAAATAAGACCCTTAAAATGTATACTTTTACATTTTTCCTGTCTGAGGCTTTGTGCTATTATTGTCATGCACTTATTTCTTTGTAATGTTATAAACCCCACAACATGTTATTTATTTTCTCCAAACACAATTAATTAGCTTTTAAAGAAATTTATGTAATAAAAAGAAAGTCTTTATTTTACCCATGGAGTTACCATCTCCTGTGCTCTTCATTCTTTGTGGAGGCCAGATTTTCATGTGGAGCATTTTGCTGAAATTTGATGAATATAATGGAAATCTGCTAGGATAATTTTTTTCAACTATTGTGTTTCTGAAGAATTCTTTATTTCATCTTAGTTTTTGAAAGATACTATCACTGGGTAAAGGATTCAGGGTTAAAGAATTACATGTATATTTGGCCACTTGAAATTATTTTATAGTTCACCTATGCTTTATTATTTCCCCAAGGTTCTATTGTTGGACAATTTATATTGTTCTATCTTCAATCTGCTAATCTTTTCTCATGTAATATCTAACTTGTCACTAATCTCATCTAGTGTATTTTTCATCTTGGGTAGTATAGCTTTTAACTCTAAAAGTTTTGAGTCTCTTAAATATCTTACTGCTTTCTACTTAACTAACCACTCAATCTTTTCTCTTAGCCAATGGTTTTAACTCAGGGACATTTTATCCCTTCAGAGCTCTTTGATAAAAGCTGGATACATTTTTGTCACAATGAGGGGAGGGGGACTAGCTTTTAATAGTAGAGGCCAGAGATTCCGCTAACCATTGTACGTTGCTTAGGACAGACCCCAAGTAATGACAAAAATAAAATAAAACTTAACTAGTAATTTATTAAGATGCCAATAGTACTTCTTTGAATAGTATGGCCCTTTCAGCTCTTGCTTTCTTAGCTTTGCTAAGTGGGGTCAGAGAAGCATTTAATACACATTTATATTTGTTTGTTTTCCCCATTAGTGAGGCAAGACCCATGTTAATTCTCTAATAATTCCTGGTGAATTAGGAGGCTTTGCACTCTGGTTTTTGGAAACTGTTATCAGTCTTGGAACTATTTTAATATTGGGTACTGTTTCCTCAATTCTTTCAGATGGTCTTTTCTTGGCCTCAGATAGTATTTTTTACATGCATGTACTAATAGGTATTCAACTGAACACTTAGATGATCCTTTCTGCATACTCCCATAGTTCTTTGTTTGTGTGTCTCTCCACTTTGGTACTCTGCCATGCAAATTCTAGCAATTCTTCAATTTCCTCAATTCAAGGATGCTCTGCCTGAGCATCCTACCTGCCCTGTAATCTGGAAAACTTCTCTAGGCAGTGAGCTAGTGAAATAAAGGGCCTACCTAGTTGGTTCTCATATCTCAGGGATCACCATTCATCATTGTCTAATGTTCAATGTCTTAAGAGTTGTTGTTTCATATTTTTATTTTTATTTTATTTTATTTTATTCATTGTCTTAAGATATGGTGAATATCCTATTTTGGGTGGCTCTTTTTGGTATCTTCCTTTAAATAATGTTGTTTAACGGGGCAGCTATGTTATTATAAATTAGCCTGAGCTTGTCTGGGTTTCTTTTCCAAAGCGTGTTTCCAGATTTTATTAGGGCATGTCTGGAGTCACCTTTATTCTGGGTTAGTTCATCCTGATTATTAAAGCATGACACTTTCAGGACTCTACTGAATGCCTCACATATCCAACAAGGTTTTGTTACTCTTACTGTTTAAAATTTAAATGTCCCCTAGCCTTGTGTTTGATTTGGGAAATGTTTACCTGGCAGCTTTTTGGTAGTTATTCTTTCCCAGGACTTGCTGAGTCTTATCCTTTGCATGCACAATTTAGTGTTTAAAGACTCAAGGGCACTTCTGTACATATTTCTAGAGCACTTTTTCTGCATAGTTCCTGCCTATATAGTGCCTTGTCCTATCTCACTTTAAATGTGTTTTTTGACACCCTCCCTGAAATCTTACTCCAGTATTCCTTTATACTATTTCATGGAAACTTACAATTTTTATTCAAAAGGGTACTCACAGTTTGTAATGATACATATTTTTATATGATTATATGATTAAAGAATCTCTCTCTCCCTAAAATCAATATTTAATTGGGCTTCAGGGTTAATTAGAAACAATCTGAGCTTAAACGAGGTCAAAGATATTACTACCTTCCTTTGCTCACCGTTGTATCTGAGTGTGTGTTTAAGTCCTAAGCACAAAGTATATACTCAATACAAACTTTGTTGAAGGAATGAACTCATAAATTCACTTTGTGGCTATTCAAAGACTATTTGGGATTTTCCTGACTTATCCTTGAGAGTAAGTAAAAGAAGTAAACATTATTTTTGTATTTACCTGAAAATAAAATTCAGTGAAATAAAATAAAATGCATTTTATAAGATCATTTATTATTCCTTAGTCCTGTACGTAGGTGTTATCTCTGCTAATGCAAAATATTTTCTTCAGAAACATAATTCCATCATTTCTCCAAATGAAACAGGAAACAGCATCAACAAAATAAAAACATTAAAACCCTTTGAAATAGCTTAAAATAAATAAACTCCCAGTTATTCAGCAAATACCAAAGGAAATAAACAAATTCAAGCTAACTCAATCCCTTACCACATTTGAACATGTTTCATATGGGATTTCACTTTAAAGTTGGTTACAAATCTCCCTAAGTTAACAAAGAGTTAATTTCTTCATTTGGATTGAAATCTCCTGCCCTAGGGTAAAAGTCTTTAAGGACAAATTATAACTCCAACTAGGAAAATGTTCAAAAAGAAAGGGAAACACAAAAAGATATTTGAAGACATTTAAAGATTAAAATATTATAAGAATGGAACCCCCAAACTTCTATAAGTGGTTAGCATCTACATAGGATGGAGGAAACTAGAAAGAATACCACTCCCGTGTACAATTAAAAGAGCTACAATATCAGCAACAAAAATAAAAAGCTGTGACCTACAAAATCACAATATCTCTTGAGAACAGTCAGAGGGCAGCCATGATAACAGAGTCAGAGCACAACCACCTAACTTGAAATCTAAGTAAAAGTATGCTTCTAACAAGAGATTGAATGCAAATACTTGTTTTTCTAGGGCAAATGCCATACAAGAAGGTATGAAGAATTCCTATGTTCATTGTAGCATTGTTCATAATGGCCAAGGTATGAAAACAATGTACATGTCCTTCAAGAGATTAATGGATAAAGAAGATGTGGTAGGCATATACACTTTAATATCATTCAGCCATAACAAAGAAGGAAATCCTGCCCTTTGTGGCAACATGGATGGATCCTGAGAGCATTATGCCATTAATAAAACAAGTGAGACAGAGAAAGACAAATACTATCTGATATTACATGTAGATGGAATCTAAAACAGCTGAACTCATAGAAGCAGAGACCAGAATGGTGGTTACCAGGGCCTGCAAGGTGGGGGAAATGGGTAGATATTGGTCAAAGAGTATAAACTTCCAGCTATTACATGAATTAGGTTCTGGGGATCTAATGTCAGCATGGTGATTACAGTTAACAATAACATGTTGTAGATGTGAAAATTGTAGGTCCAAGAGAGTAGATCTTAAATGTCCTCATCACACACACAAAAAAGGTGTTCATTGATATGATGTCAGTATTAGCTAAGGCTATGGTGGTAATCATTTCAATAATATATGGATGTATCAATTTAATCTGTTGTATATCTTAAACATATACAATGTTATATATCAATTATATCTCAGTGAAGCTGGAGAAAAAACAATCATAAGAGAAAACATTGAAGAAAGAACCTTCTATGACTATGTTTTATTTATTTATTTATTTAAAAGATTTTATTATTTATTTATCTGACAGAGAGAGACACAGCGAGAGAGGGAACACAAGCAGGGGGGAGTGGGAGAGGGAGAAGCAGGCCTCCTGTGGAGCAGGGAGCCCAATGCGGGGCTCGATCCCAGGACCTTGGGATCATGACCTGAGCTGAAAGCAGACACTTAACGACTGAGCCACCCAGGCGCCCCGACTATGTTTTATTTATTGGAAGTTTTAATATCCAGGCTCTTTTCCACTGAACAGTCGATTTTTGATACTTCTATCACTCAACTCTCTAACAGTTAATATTCACCAAGTGCAGGTTTAATTTCAAATGCAAACCACCAATAAATTCAAAATATAAAATTTTTAATTTATCTACTATCTTTTAAAAATTTTGTTAACAGTTTGATTTCCGGGTCTGCATTTTTTTTTCTATGTAGACAGACTCCAACCTAGCAGTTTCTCTGATCCCACTGTGTTTTGTATGATTGCTGAATTCCACAGGCTTTCAACAT
Source organism: Leptonychotes weddellii (assembly GCF_054177405.1). Taxonomy (NCBI): domain Eukaryota; kingdom Metazoa; phylum Chordata; class Mammalia; order Carnivora; family Phocidae; genus Leptonychotes; species Leptonychotes weddellii. The sequence goes on along the minus strand of NC_138371.1, from coordinate 81,909,854 downwards.
TTTTGTTTTTCCTCAGGATCAGGGTTTCTAAAGTTAATGAAGTTGGCTCACCTTTTTAAATTATTCCCAGTTCTCAAAACTCAAAATATTATATTATGCTCCCTTTCTTTCTTGATCTCTCAACACAGGCTGAAACTGAATCTCACAGGTTTTGTGCTTCTGGGCCTAACTCACTCATACATAAAAGTAGGTTTTTTGAAGTTTAATTTTCCAAGAAAATTACAAAAACCACAATTACCAACAAGTGGGTAAATCATCTGTGTTCAAAATACACTGAATCATTCTCTAAACTGATTTTATTTATGCTTTTAGCAACTTAACCTGATATCACAATTCTTTTCTATAAAAAACTAGATCTTCCCAAGTCTATATTTTTATGACAGGATCTATTTTTGCTGAAATGTTTTCCAGATATGATCTCTAACAAAGGGACCACCTAGGGAAGCCATCTCTGGCAAATGAACAATGCTGTTCTTGAATAAGATGTATTTTTTAAAGTTCTTTTTGTTATTAATACACTTCAGAAGATAGTAGAGTATTAGTGTGTGGATGGGGAATTTCCAAAAGACTTTTGTTCATGACAATTTAACATAAAACTAAACAAGGATGTTTAGATTTTGCTGTTGATTATGATTTGCATAAGAATGTACAACGCTGGGCACCTTGGTGGCTCAGTGACTAAGCGGTTAAGTAGCTGCCTTCAGCTCAGGTCATAATCCCAGGGTCCTGGGATGAAGCCCCACATCAGGCTCCCTGTTCAGTGGGGAGTCTGCTTCTCCCTTCCCCTCTGTGTCTCCCCCAGCTTGTGCTCTCTTTCTCTCTCACTCACCCTCTCTCTCTTAAATAAATAAATAAAATCTTAAAAAAAAAATGTACAATGCTTAGACACTATTTTATAATTACCATAATTTAATCACAATGTTGATTTCATTTATAGTATTCTTGGACATTCTTTTTAAAAGTAACATAGTACATCAAGTCCAAGAATAATAAAGTCCATACTTCATTATAAGCGAAAAATGTTATCTCTCCTCTTTCCAACACATACTTCTGTTATAGATTATTAGGATTTGCTTACTTCTAATAGACAGGAACAGGAAGAGAGATCATAGCATATAATCCCTATAAAAAGATGTTGTAGTATTCTTTGCTTTGCTTTTCCTTACAGATAAATTGAAGCTTAGAGAGGTAAGAAAGATTTTACTCATATGTGGAATTTAAGAAACAAACAATAAACAAGCAAAGGGGAAAAAAGAAAGAGAGATGCAAATCAAGAAACAGGCTCTTAATTATAGAGAACAAACTGATGGTTACCAAAAGGGAGGTGGGTGGGGGGGTGGGTTAAATAAGTGAAGTGCACTTGTTATGATGAGCACCAGGTGCTGTATGGAAGTGCTGAATCACTATACTGTATGCTTAAAACTAATATTACACTGTATGTTAACTAATTGGAATTTAAAAAAACTTAAAAAAAAAAAAAGATGCCTAAGGGGCACATGGGTGGCTCAGTTGGTTGGGAGACTGCCTTCAGCTCACGTCATGATCCCAGGGTCCTGGAACCCAGCCCTGTGTCGGGCTCCCTGCTTGGAAGGAGGCCTGCTTCTCCCTCTCCCACACCCCCTGCTTGTGTTCCCTCTCTCACTCTCTCTCTCTCTCTGTCAATTAAAGAAATAAAATAAAATCTTAAAAAAAAAAATAAGATGCCTAAAATCTATCAATTAGGAGTAATGCAAGGACTTTTTTTAAATGTGCAATTTAACTCTGGAGCCCATGCTTTAAAGCACTGCTTCCCTGTAAGATGGTGAAGGGACACTGGAAATAGAGGTTGCAATCTATATCTTTATCACTCGATTCTTTGAGATGGTAAGTGTCTCTTAACTTAAATGCCTTAAAACGAATGCCTTCAAAAACACAACCCAGTATAGTAGCTACCAGTAGTCAAAGTATGTTCCAAGAAGGAATATTAACAATATGTCCCTGATCTGTCATATCTCAGAGGAAAACACCAGAAATGTGAGATTAGTCTGCTTTAGGAACATGGGAGTACTGCTCCCCTTTAAAGGCTGTATCTGAAAAACAGGCTTTCTTTTCAGTTTGTAAGTTCTTGGTTGCTAACTATTGACTTCAATTGGACCATAAGAGTGGATTAAAGTTGATTAAAATAGTCTGTTTTTCATTTCTCTAGCTAACTTATGAGCCATCTGGAACAAATTGCATAGAAATTAATACCTTAAAATTGCAGTTTGATGTTTTAGCTTAAGTAAATTTAAAACTTTTTGCCACTTTTCCTGAGAAGTAATTACAGTTTCACTAATGATAAGATAAAAATGATGATAGGGCCCAATAATGGTAAAAGTGTGGTAAAACAGCTCTCAAAGACTGACAGTGCTAATTCATACAATTTTTATAAAATTAATGTGAAAAGATGTGTCAAGGACATTATAATATTAACACTGATTCAACAATTCTGCTTCTAGTATCCTATCATAAAAAACAAATGCTATAAACAAAGTTATATACAAGGATATCATCACAGTGGTATTAACAATAAAAAGCCTAAGTATTCCACAATGGAGAAATTAAATAGGATTTGAACACATTTATACAACAAAATAATATGAAGCGATTGAAATGCTTTTTGAAGTTGTATGATTCCAATCATACAATATGTGCATATGTATGTATAACTATGGATACGAGTATGTATGTATGTATGAATGTATAAGTATATATGCATAGCCATATATGTAAATACTTATCAATAAAGACAATGAAGGAAAAAGAAGTTAAGGGACTGTGAGTGATTTTTCAAGTATTTATCTGGGGGCAACTGGGTGGCTCAGTCAGTTAAGTGTCTGACTCCTGATTTCTGCTCAAGTCATGATCTCTGGGTTGTGAGATCAAGTCCCGCTTTGGGCTCCACACTGAGTGTGGAACCTGCTTGAGATTCTCTCTCTCTCCCTCCCAATCTGTCCTGCCACAACCCCCATGCATGTGGGCTGTCTCTCTCGCTCTCATAAAACTAACTAACTAAATAAATAAATAAATAAAAATATTTATCTGTATTTTCTATTTTTTTTCTATTATAAATAGGGTTGACTTACATTCAACATTTCCTGGAAGAGCTCCAGTTTACCGCAGAATAATTACTTACAGTGGCCCAGGCTACTTGGAAAAGTATCTTTGAACAATAAATTCTATGGTCCACCTAAGTATAATTCAGAAAAAAAAGGCTTAATAATAACCACAAAGTGGTATAGGATTGGACCATGCATATATGCACAAGAAATTTGAAGGATATATAGAATTTAGTGTGGTATCTATCAACACAAACCTACTAGAATTTTTAATTACATAAAAGAATAAAGGTTATGAAATTGATATAACTTATGTGGATAATATCATAACTTGTGAACAAATATATTCAAAGAATATCTGAAATTCCAGCAACTGAGAAGGTAACTGTAAAGTTGAGATACTTAAGCTTTGGGTTTTTTTTTTTTTTTTTAAGATTTTATTTATTTATTTGAGAGAGAGAGAACAAGCAGTGGGGAGAGGCAGAGGGAGGGGGAGAAGCAGGCTTCCTGCTGAGCAGGGAGTCTGAAATGGGCTTGATCCCAGGACCCTGGGATCATGACCTGAGCCGAAGGCAGACACTTAACCAACTGAGCCACCCAGGTGCCCCTTAAGTTTTGAGTAAGCAAATTTTTAAAGATTTCCTGAAGTATTTGGAGTAAGAGTCTTATAATTCCAACAGCAGGGATTATTAAACTTTGCAAAGGTACTAAAAGTAGAATACTAGATCAAATGTCTCCCAAGAATAGTGAATTAATTTTTCACCTGAATTTCCTCTGGCACTAATAGAAAAATCTGAACCATATAAACAAATATTTAAAAGATACCTCTAAGGATAGTATTCTAATAAATTCTAAGGAGAAAAAGATGAGATCTTATAATAAAATAATTGTAAGTCAATGCAACTTTAAGTACATTTTCTCTACTTTAGCACATTTCTCTGCAGTGCATTTTATAAATGATCCCTTTAATTATCATCTTTTTCTGGATACCACATCAAACCAAGCTCAGTCTAAACATTTAGTTCCAACTGTCTTTCCGCTCCCTCCAATGTCACACTAGCCAGTTTCTGCCTCTCTTAGAAATCTAAGGAAATCAAATTTCAGGAATGCATTTGACTCAGTCAATGAATGCCACAACACTTTAGTTAATAAGTTTCTTCTTTATTAACAACAGTATTGGATTAAACATGGGATAGATTGTCTTAACGCCAATAGAGAGACAGATGCTCACAATGTTGATTGGTTAGGAGATGAAGGGAGCCAGGATACTCAGGAAGGGAGGCCATCCAGCAAAATGAACCCAACTGCATGGTAATATCTAGTAAACAACATGCAAACGGATGATTTTTGTTTTCTCTCATATGCTATTTATTCTTCTTCAAATGTAAAGTCATAGACTTTTGTATAGAATGTACTACATTCATTATGTCTGTAGATAGTGCTTTTTGGATCCAGTAAATCAAGATGGAGATACAGAATGGGGAGATGCTAATCAAAAGCATCACTTGCACAAAAAAATACATAATCGTAAAGGATTGCCAATTCACTGTAAGTCAGAAAGGTGATTCAACAACAATAATAACAACAAAAGTAATAATAGCAGTTCACCAGCACAGATAGAACAAGATGAGCAATGACGCCCACTGATACTCTCATCTGTGCTTCTGAGAGTATGTCTAAAATATATATTCTGTTCTATAAGCTAGAGATTTAGAGGAACAGTTAAAAACAAAGTTAAAAAGGGACACCTGGGTGGCTCAGTTGGTTAAGCATCTGCCTTTGGCTCAGGTCATGATCCCGGGGTCCTGGGACTGAGCCCCACATGGGGCTCCCTGCTCAGGGGGTAGT
>NC_138371.1:81883488-81904429 GCF_054177405.1 Leptonychotes weddellii | reverse complement strand
AAAAAAAAAAAAAAGAATACAATCACAACAATAACAACAAAGCTGACCTTCTGAGCACCAATTATGTGCTAAGTGCCTTCTGCTCTATATTTAACACTTCACTTAGCCTTCACGATAACTCTGACATAAGTAGTATTAGTCCCGTTTTACATAGGAGGAAACTATCCTATCCAAGTTCATAGATCAATAAGAAGCAAAACCAGAATTTAGGGGCTCTAATTTTAGAATCCGGTTCCCACTTTTCAGAAGTCTACATAAATGAGTTAAATCACCGAATTAGACAAACTGATGTCATTTCTACCATTTTTACTAGTTCTACCATTCCCTGCTTCAAAGTTTCTATGGAAGTTAGCAACTGATCTCAATCTATCCTGTATAAATGCTACCAAAGTTGCTCTCTCTTCTGTGATTGAAAAGACCCTGCACAGCACGCAGCTCCTTCCACACTGCATGCCTGAAGCCAACTACACCACACCAAACTAGATACTGTGAGAAATCCAGGAAAGTGTAACTTTATCTCTTCCCTCAAGCAACTTTCAATTTGAGCAAGAAAGGTCAGGGTTACAACCAGGTGAGAAAAGGGCAAATCCAGTTTGGTGAGAGAAAGGAAGAGGAGAATAGCTGGGACAAGGTCATTTCCAGAGCTCTCTTAAATTTTGAATGTTTACAAAGACAGAGATCCTTATTTAGGAAAGAAAGCCCAGTCCCAGTGGCCTGAGACATGTTTTCAATTCTGTGGTTTGAAGGAAAGTATATAATTCCACAGCCAGACCAGACTTTTGCTGTGAATGCTCTTGCCAGCTTGAAATTTCCTAGGATACAGAGAGTATAGGCAGGATTGTCTTATGAAATACTGGGTCAAGGCAGCCCATTTCCTTCTTGAACCAGATATTCAACAACAGATGGAAAGATAGTCTGGGAGGAGAGAAAATGCTTGGAAATCAGATGTATGGACAGCAGTCACATCAAATACCTATAAACAGAGAAGATTTCTCATCCACTGTGTGGAAGATCCACCGACTTTATTCCTTTTAAAGGATTAAATATGGATGGGATAGTGACCAGAACTGGGAGGAAGGTATGTTTCTTGGGAGCATAAAGAATCAACTCAGTGATAAGAGGAAAAAACTTCACCCTGGGGCCAAATTTGCCTATGCACACCACAGGAAGAGTTGTTGGGGAAAAAAAAAAAAAAGATTCTGCTAGAATGCTAGATCCAGTCATCTTAGAAAGGTGGAAGAAGCTCAAATGGACATACACACCCTTTGTTGGGACACAATGTTTTCCTACAGAGGAAGAGTAATGGTAAAAGAATTTTGAAAACATTATCTTGGTGTGTTTTTCCTGTTGTCCCTAAGAAATCCTGTTCTCAGGTTGTTCTCCTGAAATTACAGTCCTAAGAGAAAGGAGGTAAATGAAACATCCTTCTGAAAGAGGACGATATAAGCTGTGTCAATTGAGCCGCAATGAAACAGAAAGTGGATGGCTTGCCTCTAATATCCTGGAAGATTTGCAAGAATACAGGAGAGAGGCAGAGAGAAGTGGTGACACTCATCTATTCTGGCCTCTCCTCTGTGGAATAATGTCTTAGAATGGAGAGATCTATTAGAGAGGTAGAAGAAGAAACCAAAAGTGCGTGCTCCTATTCCCACTGGAGATTCTAGCAGGAGACATATTGCTGGATGCCTCAGCCACACTGTCACACACCAAATTGGAATAGACATGGCAGAGAACTAAGGGTAAGGGAGCATTTTTAAGTAGAGAAAAATAACTTGAGGTTTTGTTTATTTTTAGCTGCCTAGTACTGAATTTACCAAATTGGAATAAAATAAGTGTTTTCCAGTTCCCATATATGTGGGGACAGATGATGAAAATTTAGATGAGTTATAGAAAGCAAAAACTGTGCATTTTTTATTTATTCATCTGAATATAATATGTCCTTTGGCAAATCCATAAATGAGTCACTGGACAATTACTGGTAAGTTGCATACTAGGTCAGTCTAACAATTCTAGCTTCCTTGAGGTTCCAAATATTATTTAAAGAAAGACCCTAGCATATCTTTAGACTCCAGATTAGTTATGCTAATAAAACCACCATGTAAAAATTATTGCCTCCTTCCATCCTATATACCTGCTCTTTGTAGGAAGACAGTGAAATGGCAATATTGCTTCTAAGCATAGCAATAAACTGTCTTCCAGAAGTTCTTTAGTTCTGGTCCTATCAATAGCATTCACAAATTTACAGATTTTCTGCAGTTTCAAAAGCAAGACTCACTAAAATACCTGCTCAAAAACATCCAAGAAGTTAAGTAGTGAAACTGTGACCAGCATCCTTGCTTCTAGCCAAAAATATATCTAGGCAAAATAATAGTAAATGTACAATTTATTCTTAGAGGCTCCATTCAACACATTTAAATAGTACCTGCTCATTTTAACATTCCTTCTATGTGTTTACTTCCTTTGCTTTTATCCATTTAACACCAGCCCTCACCTTCACCTTTAATTTATCACATCTCACTGGGCTGTCTGATCCAGTTTTAAAGAAATGCAGGGGATCTGTATTAGTCTTCTATTGCTGCCATAACAAGTTACAACAAACTTAACAGCTTAAAGAAAACAAATTTATCTTTTTACAGTTGTAAGAAAGTGGGTTATAAGTCCAACATGGATCTCACTGCGCTAAAACCAAGGCACCAGCAAGGCCATGTTCCTGTTTAGAGACTCTAGGTGAGAGTCTACTTCCTTGCTCATTTGAGTAGTTGACAGAATTCTATTGCTTGCAGTTGTAGAACTGAGGTCCTCACTTTCTAGCTCTTTATCAGCTCACAGCTGGTCCCAGCTTCAAGAGGCATCTGCATTTTTTGGCTTGTCACCCCCTTCCTTCATCTGCAAAGTCAACAGCAATGGGTAGAGTCCCTCCCACATTTTAAATTTCTCCTTCCTCTTCTTTCCTTACAGCTCTTTGACTAGCTGGGGTTAGGTTCTCTGGGTATAAGGGTCCATATGATTAAATTGGGCTCAACTAAATAATCTAGAATACTCTAGCTAAGCTCTATAACCTTAATCATATCTGCAAAGTCCTTCTGTCACATATGATAACACGGTCATCACAGATTCTGAGGGTTAGGACTTGTACATCTAGAGAGACATTATCCTGCCTATCATAGGCAGATAGTGGAATGTTGGTGCTGCTTTTTTCTTAAATGATGGGGCTGGCTTACAAAACATCGCATTTTTAGTTCAAACATACTGTTTTCATAATATGATGCCGATGATAACCTACCATCCACTGACATTTACATTTTTTTCTCTTCCTTCAAAAGCCAACTCTCAGCCTTTTCAATATGTCAACAAGTTATTCTGATAAATCCATACATGCATCTTTGTAAAATAAGCTAAGGATGCCACTTCCAAAAAAGCTGAATATTTGCAGTCCTTATTTAAATGACCCTGATTTCATCATCTCATACGCTAATGATTCAGAAGATAGTGATTTTTCACAGGTGGATGGTTTCATGGTTGGCATCAGAAAAGGGCTCCCTAAAGTCCAGATGGTGTTTATAGGGCATTGTAACTTAGGTATGGCAGATGCATCCTAACATGTAGAAAATCATTACTGTTTATCATGAGGTGGGTACAGTGGTGTGCATCAACATCTCCTACTGGAAATGAAGCATTTGTGGCCACAGTTGCTGGAGTGCTGCAGGAAGACCTCCCTGAGCCCTCCCTAAAGACTGACTAGCTACCACTCTCAAGGTGCATGTGATATCAATGCTTAATCAATATGGGGGAAAAAGGCTCAGCCCCTTGCCCAACTCAGGCCAACTCTGACATGCTCCTCCAGCTCCAGCACTCCTTGGGAGATCAATGCAAACTTTTGTTGGTGCTAAATCACAACTCTATTTCTCCCTCTTTTCAATCCTGATTTCACCCTCTCTCTTCCCCAGGTACTGATAGAAGGCATGGCCCATAATAAACTTCCCGCATGCTAAACTGTCTCAGAGATTGCTTCTGGGGTAAGACAATCTGCAACATTGAGTAAAGCTTAGAACTTTGTTAGCATGAAAGAAGGTTATGTTGATCATGACTGGTCTGCATAGAAATTGATGTAAATTAAAGTTATCTCAAGTATTAAAAAAGAGGATGATGATAACAATGATGATTTTTAAAAAAAAATGACTAATTACAAATCTCATATTACATGATATATAATAATCTAATAAAGCAACCACATTTTTATGATAAGATAAAAAATCAGTGGCATAGTCTATCACAAAGGTTTGTTCTATCATGTCTTCTCCATAACTTATTGTAGATATGTCAATGTCTTCATTATTAGAACAATTCCCTAATGATGTTGTTAGATTTGTTGTTAAGGGTTATTTGATAGAAAGAAGTTCATAAATGTCATACTGGTACAAAACAATATTTAGAAATAGATCAGTCTTTAATCTTTAATATTGCTCAATACTGTTAGATGATATAAGACAACATGGGCATTCAGTGAGGTTAATGCGAAGGCTTTGAACCTGCTGAAGAGTTTATATTTTTCTACTTTTCAGGTGTCATGATCCAAATCACATACCCATAGGACCAATCTGAGAGCATTATCTTATAAGAAAGAAGAGATAAGAGATAATGCAAAAACCTAGGACACTGTAGCAATTGAGCTGTATTGAGGAAATGAACTAGGGAAGGAAAAAGGAATAGGGGTGAAGGGCATTGTAGCAGAAGAAACAAGAGGTCTTGCCAAATGATTGAATGCCCAAGGCAAGGTAAAGAGTTAAACATAATTTTAAATTTTTGGTCATAGTTGACATGGGGCACCAATGTATCTAACAAACAGAAATAGAGAAGTGTGAGAAAGTTACAGATTTAAACAAATCCAGGACTAAAACATGGCAACTATTTAAACAGTTTAAGCAGTATTATACTAACGATATATCATGGATTTAAAGCAGAAACAAGTAAGTGAATTTAAACACTACAGATAATTTAAATGAAGTTTTTTTTCCCCCTGCAATTGAGTTTTCTATTAAAACTATCAGACAAAGGGTAAACAGAGTAATGTATTGTAATGCTTCAGTGTAATGCAATTACAAATACAACTAAATATAACACTAATATCTTCTTTCAACTATCATCACAAAGAGAGAGGGATAGCATAATTAATTCACAACAGTAGATAGCACAAAAGAGTAACTATTCAAATATATATATTAGGATTTGGATTTGTTTTTACAATGGACAGGATGTGATTGCTATTCTGGGATTGAATTATATCAAACAGAAAGCGGAAGTCAATAGCAGAGGGGATGGTGTAAACAGTGGGTAGAAGGGTGGAGACGCAGGGCACCGAAGCACCTGCAGCTTTGGTTGTTTGTGATACATCAGTCTTGGAGAGGTTACACTTTAGCTTTACATAATTCCAAAGAAAGTAAGTGCAAGTCAAGTCACTAGTTTAAAAAAATACTGGAAGGAAAAGGTTTAACCATCACAATTATAAAATTGTTCTAAGTGACTTCTTAGCAGATTAACTGAATGCTGCTAATTACAAATGAAATTTATTATTTCAGTCAAATAAGCTTGGATGACAATATGAAAATTTATTCAAATTACTATGTGTATTTAATAGTAATAGTGTTACATTATGCCTTTTTATAGTATTATACTTAGTTCTTTAGAAAAAATATTTTTGACTTTTTTTTAATTATACTTTAGTTTTAAAACAGCAATTTTTAAGTGGTAGTCCTTATACTTACATAGGATGACATTAAATTCAGTTAAGGGTAAGTTGCCACTTTCAATATTCTATCTTTACTTAGTTTTTCTCTCCCCCACTTGTATTTCCTCTACCCTTCTACAATAGGTACGGATGGGCGTGCACACACACAAACTCTCCCTGCATTCACATGGATGTGCAAATGTCAGGCAGACTACAGCAATGACCCTGACTTTCTTCACTCATAAATTGATTATTTAAACAGACACTTCAAAGCAAAGGGGGAACTTAGGCTCGGTCTTACAGTTGATCCCCCTTTTCCTCGTTTTCCCTCATACAAGCCAACTAAGTTTGCTTTAAAAGGATCCTTCTAAGAATTGCAGTTGACGAAGAAAGTTTTAAGAAGCTAATCAAGAATTTTTTTTAGAATATAATTAAGGAGATTTGCTTTGTATTTATTTTTGAATAATTTTTCTTTCATAAATGAGAGTAAAAATCTCAAAGATTGATGAAATTCACCAAGTGGTACCCAGATGTTATGTGATTATCCCTTCCCCCTCATTTTAGATCACAGATATTAAAAGAAGATTGTTTTATGAGTTAAATATAAAATTTTCTTCTATAAAGGAAATTGGTTTTCTCTCTAATTTATTTGTTTGAATGCTTCTTTTCCTGTATTAACACATGTTGGATTACATATCAGAAAACAAATATTTTGATTTGGGGTCAATGATATCTTTTTTGCTGCATAATTTCTTCAGAATCTCCCCACTGAACTCCTTTTAGTTATATATTGCCTGCTGGAGGAGTAGGTTTTTTCTTTTCAATTTGCTGACATTATTTTAAGTACTTAAGTTTTTCCTGGATTTAAACAAAACAATCTTGATTAGACTTGCACAGACATTGCTGGTATCCAATGTGTATTTTTCTCATTTATATGACTGGCAGCTAGACTACATTTCCTTGCTGTATGTATTTCAATAGTGCCATATCACCATTTCTCCCCAGGAGAATGTGGGTGGAAGTGACACATGCATTTCCTGGCTGAGGCGGGTAAGAACAGGTGGCCTTTCTCCATGCTCACTCTCTTTTCCCAACTATCAACTAAGGAGAGAGAATTTTAAGGATATAAAAGAGGACAAAGCTACGGGCTAAAAGGAGTCCAGGTCCCTAGATTACTATATGAAGTAGAGACCCCCCTCCTGACTTGTTAATGACAGATGTCAGCAAAAAATAAATTTTTACTCTTAAGCATTAAGATGCAGAGAATTTTTTTTTAACAACAGTTAAGGACCTGAAGGCAAGTATGAACCTACCTACCACTTAAAATTAGATTCAGCAGCATATAATATGCTGTGTTAAATTGAATGTATCTAGCAAAATAATTTTAAATATATATTTTCCAGGTTTCAAACACTATCAGTGGCTCCTGTTCTGGTATTTAGTTTCTTCATTATACAGATAGTTTGCTTTAAATTTCTTTCTATAGTCTTACCTTTATATTACAACTGCCATAGAATAAATCAAAAAGCAAAGGACTTGGAACAAAGTACACATCAAAAAACAAAAACAAAGGACTGAGATTTAAAAACAAACAAACAAACAAAAAAGCACAAAGAGAGATTGCATGAGATTTTCAAATCATGGGTATGCCAAGAAGAATGAGTGATCCAGTTCCTGAAATTAGTTTTCCCCCAAAATCAATTCACAAAGTTATTTTAGTGTATCAAACCATTATTGGTGTTTTGACATTTTTGATAGTAGAATAAAGCCAAATTAAGTTTTTATAAAGATTATATTACTAAGGTAGCGGGAGGGGAAGAATGAAGCGGGGGAAATCGGAGGGGTGGACGAACCATGAGAGACGATGGACTCTGAAAAACAAACTGAGGGTTCTAGAGGGGAGGGGTGTGGGAGGATGGGTTGGCCTGGTGGTGGGTATTGAGGAGGGCACGTTCTGCATGGAGCACTGGGTGTTATGCACAAACAATGAATCATGGAACACTTCATCTAGAACTAATGATGTAATGTATGGGGATTAACATAAGAATAAAAAAAAAGATTATATTACTGTACCATATAGCTGGTTTCTAAATGAGTAAAAACATATTGTTTTTTAACAGAATTTTATGTGATATAAACTTAAAAAATAATTTTGTAAAATAAAAATTTTCATTGAATCTTTTCTGGTTGCTTTAGGCACTGACTATATAAAAATCAATCTTCTCCAGTTATCCCATCTCTCCCCAACTTTTCTAAACCAACTTTTTAAAATTATATGCAATCAGGTACATTCATATATATTTCATATGTGATTCCCATATGCCACTTATATCTTCAATTAAGCTTTAAACTACTTGACAATATCCAAATCCAATACTTTGTATTCCCCAAGGCACCTAATGAAATGTTGGACATATAATAAGTAGGAAATAAACATATGCTTGTGCTTCTTGCAGAATAGACAGACTTTAAGAATTGATTCTCAAGGCCTACGACTGACTATTACTGTGACTGGGTAAGCTCAGGACAAGCTCAGGATGTTGTTTTTCTACTATCTCTTTAGCAAAAGGGAAAAATCAACATAGTCAAATGCTATTTGTAAAAAAAAAAAATCAAGAGAAAAATTGGCCAACATTGGCCAGTCCCAGTGTAAATATAGCCTCATGTGCAAAAGTATTTACATGTGATATTGAAAATAGTACTGGAATAATTTATTTTCCTAATTTTTTATGTTTAACAATTTAAAATAATATATTTAGCTGTAGGAATATGGGGCTTTATTAATACAAAATCAAAATGTTTTAAAATCCCTGTTTTTACATGAATAGTAAAGTCTAGACAAGCATATACATATTAAGTTTCTATAAATACTTTAAAACAGGGGCACCTGGGTGGCTCAGTCATTAAGCATCTGCCTTCAGCTCAGGTCATGGTCCCAGGGTCCTGGGATCAAGCCCCACATCGGGCTCCCTGTTCGGCGGGAGGCCTGCTTCTCCCTCTCCCACTCCCCCTGCTTGTGTTCCCTCTCTCGCTATGTCTCTGTCAAATAAGTAAATAAAATCTTTTAAAAATAAAATTAAATTAAATTAAAATAAAAAAAATACTTTAAAACATTCCTTTAGCAATCCATGTCTTTTGTCCATGTAGAAAAATACCATTAGAAGGAATCATGTCATTTTGTAGCTTCTCCACTGTCACTCTTTGTTTAATCTTCATTATTGTCTTCTAGTTCATTCTACAATATCCTTGAATTCAAAAGAACATCAAACCACGGAGACTATGAGGTTACACAAAAATAAACTGACCATTGACGAGATTTTTGCTGAGAATGAATTAATATTACCACCTAATGGGGAAATTTCTATATAATTCATAAGTTAACTGGTCCTCTTAATCTTAAATTTTCACTAACACGTATAGAAGTCCTTTTGATTTACATAATTATATAAAAGTAAACTGTGAATAAAAGCTAATTAATATTGGAAACATCTTTTTAATTACAAAAACATGAATTTAAACATTCTTTAAAGCATTTGTGCATAATTTCATGATATATCTTATAAGCCCCAGATATGAACTTCAGAAACTACATCAATATTTGTTGAGTGTTGACAACTGTAATAAGTTAGGGAATGAATGCTCAAGAGCATGAAGGTTATAGCTATTCACTAAGCAACTGACCAAGTTCATATCTACAACTTTTCAAAGACTCATAGTATGTGGTTCTATTAATGTAATATTTAGGCTCAAAAACTGTAGACATGCTAGGCCCTGTGAAAAATACTTTCTTGTATGGTATCTTTTTCAGGAACTCCTAAATGATATGCCATGAAGAGATAATAGGCGTACTACCTAAAATATCAATCCCTCCTGCTGTGGCGTAGCGAGAAGGGTGAGCTACTTGTCTCTGCGTAAGTAACTTCATTTGGATTCCTTAAAGGACGGCCCAAGTGGAACAGATCCATGGGCGTGCCCTTCAAACTCCACTGTCATTGAGTGCAATGAGCAAAAGCCGTCTGCTGTTTTTCTGCCACCATGCCCTGAGCATGGTCAATGAGGTGCCCTGCCCTTGAACTTGTCCATTCACAGTCTGCAGTAGCATGCACCATCCTCCTTGGATAAGGGGCCAGTGGAGCTCCAGGGAGTGTGTGTTCCATGCGCTCAAGTATTAAAAAATCTTAAGAATGCAGGATCTAGTTACAATGTAGCTGTAAAGTGCTGCCTTGTCTTTGCCCCCTGCTCAAAATAAAGCTGTTACCTTTCTAGTCCTGTCCGCCATGGTGCTTAGCAGCCAGGGATGCATGGTCTCAGACATGTTTACCAAGTAAAACACTGACTTGAGGGGCGCCTGGGTGGCTCAGTCATTAAGCGTCTGCCTTCGGCTCAGGTCATGATCCCAGGGTCCTGGGATCGAGCCCCGCATCGGGCTCCCTGCTCAGCGGGGAGTCTACTTCTCCCTCTCCCACTCCCCCTGCTTGTGTTTCCTCTCTCGCTGTGTCTCTCTCTGTCAAATAAATAAATAAAATCTTTAAAAAAAAAAAATCTTAAGAAATACACATGGCCATTTCATGGAAGCAAGGTTAGGTTATTTTTAAGCTTTGCAAACATTTCACTAATAATTTCATTTTTTCTTATCACAATGACATTGCACAGGATTTTTTTCACCATGTCATGTCCTAAATAGATATACACAAACACCTTCTATCTTACTCCAGTGTGTCATATATATTTAATGTTCCATATATGACATAATGTTCCATATATGACATCTACAATATGTTCCTTGGGAGCCAGAAGATAAATTAGAAAGAAATGCAGATCACCATTATCTCCAGAGGAGACCCGAGTTGCCCAACGTCACACAGTAAGTTAGTGGCAGTTCCATATATTTAATGTTCCATATATGATCTGAAATATATTGGGAAATTTATAACCATTTTAATATTAACAAAAAACATTAATTTTTATTAATATATAAATGTAAAGGTGTGAAATCTATAGGTATGCAGGAACAATTTAGATTCACAGCTTATGAGTTGGTAATTATTCTAAAATTTGAATTCTTAGTGATTATTTGTTAGCACTCAGTACTTATATGGCACTTCATAGGGCCTATACATACAACACTATTTAATTTTTACAACAACTCTATGAAAAAGGCATTATTATTCTTATTTCAGATATTTGAAAACAGGTAATGTCCCAGAATCACAGAGACAATAAATAGTAAAGTGGAAAACTAAATTGTGGTCTTTGCTAACACTATATACTCTCTCCAAATTTTTAGTTATATTAACCTGAATTTCTATTTAAATATTATGAATAACTTACAGCATAGATTCCTGTTATAAGTCAAATAGTAAAGAGCACATTAACAAACATTATTAACCCCTACTATGATATTTATTGGTTTTGCAGCTGCTTCCTTTCTATATGATCAGTTTCTATCTGTTAATCTTACAAACATGTTCTCTTTTATATTGCCAACTTTTAGGGAAAATAAACGGTAGGTGAGAACGATGGAGGGAAAAGACTTGAAATTGGTACATCAACTAAGTTAAGTTCGGTACCTTGGCTAAATCAAGAAATTAAATTGAGGCAATGCCCATTACTTCTCATGGACAATTTTATGTGGGAAAAAAAAAAGTGAAAAATTTGCTCTTTTCCAAAATACTAGGAATCTGAACTATATATCTGATCTATTGATGTTTACAAATTAGGCAAAAACCCAATATATGATCATGGACTAAGCTTTGTTAACATATGGGATTGTTGCTTGGTCCATGTGTGCAAAACTTGATACCTTAACTAGATAGAGTGCACCTGAGGACAGCACTCAGTTTATCACAAGTCACCTAGCAGAATCGTGATCACCTAACAAATGATTACTAACATGCACTTGTTTAGTTTACTGAAAGAATGTGGTCTTAGAAAGTCATTTTTTAAGTCCCAGATCCTTCATCTGTTAAGTGGAATAAAAATAGCACCCAACTCAAATGACAGTTGTGAGTATTGAATGAAAGTATACCTGTAAAATTAGTGAACCCAGTGCCTGATACATAGTAATTTGTTTACAAATGTTTACAGAGAAGAGCTTTGTATTACCCATTTGGTTTGATCACTTCAAATGTTATCTATTTCCAAAAGCCTTTCTTGATAGGTTATGACCGCATTTGACCTGGGTCTTCTCATTCCTCTGTCTTATTAGTTTTAGTAATCATTTTTCATTCTCACTGGACCATGTGTAAAGTAAATCTCAATTATCATATTGTCCAATATGTATCTACAATATGTTCCTTGGGAGCCAGAAGATAAATTAGAAAGAAATGCAGATCACCATCATCTCCAGAGGAGACCCGAGTTGCCCAACGTCACACAGTAAGTTAGTGGCAGACTTGTTTAATGTCACCTCTCTTAATACTATATCACTGCTCTTGCTGTCACTAGAGCGAAAATACTTGACTTGTCTGTGAACTAGACAGTATGGTTTACTGAACACTTAATGTGAGTGAGCATTAAGCTAACATTCTTTCTTCTTTCATAACAAGGTTTGTGAAATAGAGCCTCCTCTACTGAACCCTTCTTGACTGAACAGAAATGAATACAAATTGCCTTGCCCTACTTCTAATTCCAGAGGGCAACTTGTATTTCCACAGTGTGAGAAGTCATGGAAACTCTACTAAGGATTTGAATAATCGTAGTACCTAACATTATGACTACTGACTTCTCTGAGTACAACTTTTTAAAAGAATTCTAAATATTTTGGCAGTAAAACTTCCAGCATTACGCCCCTTTTACCACCATACACAAACAACTGTTTATTTTCTGATTTTTTTTTAACCAGATCTTCACATCAACAAAGACTAAAGAAACTTGTGTTATTTTCTCCGTAAAATAATCTGACCTAGGATGGCCATGGGAGACAATCCACCATTTTGTACAATATAGAGTCATATAAATATCAGCAATCACCAGTCTAAAATGCTAATTTTACAAATGGAAGAAATGACGGCTCAGAGAAGTTAGTGACTTGTACAAGTGACCTTGGTTATGAGCAGAGCTAGGAATGTGACCTTCTATCTTCCAGCCTAGGCTCTTATTATCTCAGCACATGTTTCTTAATAGGTGTGTTGGTGTTTTATTGTAACAAATGCAATACAATGCATATTAAAATGCAAATAACTTTATTTTTCTATTGACTCTGCTGATTAATTTAGCAAATATTGTTTATCAACATCACAGTTCATTTGGAACATAGCAATTGAAATTCCTGGGTTGGATTCATCTTCTACAATATATAAGGCTTAAAAAATAGCTAAAGACAAAAAGTTCTGTTGGTAGCTATACAAATAGTTAAATACTATTTCTACATATAGTGTGTAAAAATATATATAGTTACAACACATTTGAGTTTTCATCTACAAGATAAAAAATGTATTCATTTAATTGAATGCAAGGCATTATTTCTGGTAAGATACACTAGTATTTTACATAATAACAACGAAAAAAAAGGACACCACCAATATAGCTATGTCACAATGCTAAGGTGCAATCCATGACAGACACATGGATATTTCAGAGATTAAAATATACAAAGAAATGTGTTCTAGAATTTATAAAATATGCTATATCTTTATTTATATGCTCTATCTATATTTATAAGAGAGAGAGAGATAAAGAAAGGGAGAGATTACTATGTATCAGGCACTGGGTTCACTGATTTTACAGGTATACTTTCATTCAATACTCACAACTGTCCTTTGAGTTGGGTGCTATTTTTATTCCACTTAACAAATGAAGGATCTGGGACTTAAAAAATGACTTTCCAAGACCACATTCTTTCAGTAAGACTAAACAAGTGCATGTTAGTAATCATTTGTTAGGTGATCACGATTCTGCTAGGTGACTTGTGATAAACTGAGTGCTGTCCTCAGGTGCACTCTATCTAGTTAAGGTATCAAGTTTTGCACACATGGAACAAGCAACAATCCCATATGTTAACAAAGTCTAGTCCATGATCATATATTGAGTTTTTGCCTAATGCCCTTTTGTGACCAAAAAAGATGTGCACATAATTTTGGAAACCAAAACAAATAAGGAAATCCTTGAAACAAGAATTTGCTTCAAAGGACTGAAAATCAAACAGAGTCCAATTTTCATGTCTTTACAAAAATAAAGTAAAAAAGAGAAAAAAAAATTGAGCATGGATTCTCATATATTTTTAGTACATTATTTTTCCACTTTCTTTCCTTGCACTTCTGCCTCCCAGGAACACAGTAAAGTCAGTTAAAACTTGAAGAATGGGAAGCTTGAACAATACACAAGAGATATTCAGATCTCTTCATTTGGATGATTAGGGAGTCAGGAGGTTTCTGTTTTGTTTTGTTTTGTTTTCTTAACCCCATGGACAGTTTTTAGCAAGTTCAAGGTAATTGGGCTTTATGCACTCCCATTTATGTGGTGTTTGTCAAGAAAGGAAAGAATGAAAGAAAGAAAACGCACACACACACAAATACACACGTGAAACTAGTATGCATGACAGAATATCACAGAGAATTCAAACAGAATTGGGATCTTTTGCACTAGGGAACGTATTTACTGAAGCAGAAAGTATCCTCTGTGTGAATAAGCTTCCTTGAAATATCTTGGCATAAATGTGTTTAAACTCATTTAGAATACCATACTGTCTATGAATTCTCCATGCTTGTCAAGTTCCTCAAACTATACTGCAAGTCACCTCACCACAGTACTACTCTATTTTGTGATACTTGTTGGTAACAAGCACTCAAAATTTCAAAACCTAACCAATATTTTCAAATTCAATAATCACCGTTCAAAATTGTCAATCATTAGTATTATTATGTCTTTTAATAGTTTTAAAATCACATCTAAACATCAATTTATTGTGTGTATATATATATATAAATATATACCTTGTAATATATATAAATATATGTATTACTTAGGTCAAATTCATTTGTTAATTTTGGTTTAGTGATGGGAATTATTCTGACTTCTATTTGCCTTACCACCTAGGGATATTTCAGAAGTGGAAGTTTAAATATTATTTGTCCTTTTTCTTTAAGTCATTCTTGGGGGCACCTGGATGGCTCAGTCAGTTAAGCATCTGCCTTCGGCTCAGGTCATGATTCCAGGATCTTGGGATCAAGCCCCGCATCAGGCTCCCTGCTCAGCGGGGAGTCTGCTTCTCCCTCTCCCTCTGCCCCTCCCCCCTGCTTGTGCACACACACGTTCTCGCTCTCTCTCTGTCAAATAAATAAATAAAATATTTTTTAAAAAATAAAGTCATTCTTGAGATAGAAACAAACAAGGATTCATAATAAGCTGAAAATTAGTTGAGAGCCTTCATTAATTTGCCCCAGATAGGGCCAGACATTCTCCAGGTGATTCAAGTGTGCTACCAGGTTTAAGGACCACAATGGACTTGTACAATGAAAGTGTGGTTATCATGAAGGGTACTAATTAATACAGATGTACTTCATGGAATCTACATCATTATTATGACTAGACCTCAGCAAAGATTGGAACCAATATGCAAGAAAAGATTGAGAGAACCAAGGAAGTCTTTCCTCAGTCATCTTGGCATCCTCCCTTTGTGTTACTTTTTTTTCTATCTCAGGTTTTACAGCTACTTATTCACCAATACTTCTGAAATTCAGAGTTTAGCCAGGATTATTCTGGAATTTCTCAGCTTTAGTTACAAACTGATGGGGCAGGAGGTCTGGCCATTGTTGAGTCATATACTCACCCTTAAACCTCTCAACTGTAGCCTGACCCTGAAGTTATGTTTGGTGAGTTGGCGATTCTCTTCTGAGCATGAGTGTAAAACAATGGAAGTAGGGGAAGGGAGTATGCACAGACAACCCCAAAATGTTGACAAGAGAATTTGTTAATTTATCTTTAATGCTCTAGCTTCAGTACTATGTACATAGTGGTAGATTAGGACCTGGGAATACACACTTCAATTCTGACGATGCAAATGAGGAGAAACTTGAAAACTGACCTACACTATTAATTTCATTAACATTCTACTGCTAATTATCTACATATCCAAATGACTCCCTTCAATAGAACACTGGCTCCTCTTTTTTGGTCATAAGTATGTTAATGTAAATCCCTCTTCTGTAACTATATACACTTACTGATTGTACCACTTAAGTAGCATTCATTATTTTGTCCCTTATGTTGTCATTATTACAATTATGGAATGTTTTTCCTATTAGATTGTTTAAAATGATAGTGTTGGGGGATAAGAAGACATCACAAATAACCCCTAGCTAGGATATGTCCAGATTTTATTCAGCCAATTTGGGAGGCATCTTTAAGAAAATGAAAAAAAAATATAAATATAAAATTAAGTATGAAAAGGATGTGTGTTCAGATTGAAAAATAAATCAAATTATTTTTTTAAATATGATAATTATCACAAGTATTAAAAATTTTGAAAAAAAATTTGGAAAAATGACATTTTTAAATGGATTGACAGACATACCTCTATAATACTTTATTCCTGCATGCTTTGGCTTATACTTTTTGATTGCCTCTTTGTATGACAAATTTTGTTATTACCTATATAGAGAATAGAAAGATGATCTATTCTTTCTTCTAGCATACTTGAATAATTTTTATTTTGAATGTTAGACTATATAAGACAGAATCTAATCCAAACAATTTTTCAGTGCTTGTTATTACTACTATAAAGTTGTGGTCGATATTCATAGAAAATTTGAAAAATTCTGTTTTGTGTGATTTCCAACAACCTTAAGTAAATACAAAAGTGACTACAAACCATGATATATATCATTATCCCCCAAATAGTTTTATCTTCCCTACTGCTAATCCTTTAGAATGTCCACAACTATTCCAATATCCCTGCACCAAAAGAGGAAAGTGACCTCAGAGCTACTGAATAGCAAGAGCCCATGGACTTAATCAACTGAGGTTTGGCAAAAACACAGGATCATGTAAGTAGATTGCTAGGGTTCCTTCCTATGCCTTTGAAGGACCTATGTAATTAAGGGGCCACAAATTTCAGGTCTAATTAGCTTCTTGGTACATCGCCTCCAAAATTCCTTCCCCCCGACCCTGTCACTGATAGAAACAGGTATTTATGAGGAATGAATAAATAAAAATTATGCTGTTCTGGTCAGCTCATGATGTTGTATAGCAGAAATTACAAAATGGGAAGCAGGTTTAGGGAAGTGGGGCCTAGTGCTTTCTCCTCCACTTTCAAATTAAATAGAAAACTAAAAATGAAGTGAAACTAATATGATGATTATAATTACCTCCTCCATCATGAGGGAGATTTCAAAGCTGGCTGATAGAGGTTAGTTTTGTTGGTATGGCAATGGAGACGTGCCATAAGAATGGAAATGTAAAATCAAAATCAAGTACTATAAAATGAAAATCTAGAACAGAGGCATAATTTCATAATCATGGCTTCTTAAAGCAGAAGACAAGAAGCTAGGTCATGGCCAGGATCAGACACTTTCATAGCAATAAGAAAGAACAAAATAAACAGGAAAAGACACACACAAAAGGTAGAGACTTTGGGTACAAATTTCTCAAGAATGATAACAAAGATTAGAAATAACAGTGAAGGCGGGGAGGAGCAAGATGGTGGAGGAGCAGGAGACCTAAATTTCGTCTGGTCCCAGGAATCCAGCTAGATAGGGATCAAACCATTCTGAACACCTACAAACTCAACAGGAGATCGAAGAAAAGAATAGCAGCAACTCTGAACAGAAAAGCGACCACTTTCTGGAAGGTAGGATGTGCGGAGAAGTGAATCCAAGGCGATATTCGGGAAGATAGACGGCAGAGGAGGGGGCCTCCGTCAGCCGCTACTGGCAAGTGATAGAGCAGCGGAGCACAAAATCAGAATTTTTAGAAGTCTACTCCGCTGACGGATGTTGAGCCAGTGGCTAAGCAGGGGGTGGAACCCTCACCAGGACAGTGTGGTCTCAGGACCCTCGTGGTCACAGAAAGACCAGGGGTGCCTGAGTGCAGCAGAGCTCCCAGGTATCAGAGAGGGGAAGCCAGCTGCAGAGACAGAGCCGAGGAGTGGGTTCTCAGCTCGGGGTTGCCATAAACCATGATCTCCGGCACAGTTGGGCAACTGCTCCTCCAGCAGGGACCCAACAAGCAGCAGATTCGGGGAGACTCCCCTTCCTCCCCCGGGAGGAGTGGAGCGGGAGCACACCACAGGGATCTGCTGGGTTTGGAGCCTCCACACGGGGTTGTGCGCCAGAGATAGAGACGCTCGATCACAGGCTGGGTGAGCAAGAAGTGCGGCTGGAGACCGGGGAGATGGGAGTGATTGCTTTTCTCTGGAGGTGCACTGAGAAGTGGGGCCCCAAGTTCTTGGCTCCTCTGGGGCGGAGATTGGGAGGCTGCCATTTCACTCTTGTCCTCTAAAGCTGTACGGAAAGCTTGTAGGGAACAAAAGCTCCTGAGAGCAAACCTGAGCAGATTACTTAGCCCGGACCCCACAAGGGCGGGGCAATTCCGGCTCTGGCAAAGACATTTTGGAACCAAAGCAACAGGCCCCTCCCCCAGAAGATCAGCAAGAACAGTCAGCCAAGACCAAGTTTACCCATCAATGAGAACAGCAGAATTCCAGAGCTACTGGAATACTGCACATAGAATTCATGGCTTTTTCCCCATGATTCTTTAGTCTTTCAAAGTTAATTTTTTTTAACTTTCTTTTTCTTTTTCTTTTTTTGAATTTTTGTTTTTCCCTTTTTCCAACATCTTATCAATCCTTTTTTTAAAAAATCTTTTTTATTTTTCATTTTTGGAGTCATATTCTATCCCATCATAGTAGTTAACCTTATTTTTGGTATATATATAAAAGTTGTTCTCTCTTTAAAATTTTGGGATACAATTTCTTCTAACAGACCAAATACACCCTAAATCTCTAGTGAATGGCTTTGTCCTAGTCTCCTGCCTGATCACATTCTCTCCCATTTTTTTTCAAACCTCTTCTTTTTCAACCAACTTCTTATCAATTCCTTTTATAAAATCTTTTATAATTTTCATCATTACAGTCATATTCCATCCATTCATCGTATTAACCCTTATTTTTGTACATATATAAGTTTTTCTTTCTTTAAAATTTTGGGCAGCATTTTCTTCTAACAGACCAAAATATGCCCAAAATCTAGTGTGTGGCACTGATCTATGCACCAGCCTGATCATATTTGATCATATTCTGGTTTTCGTTTGTTTGTTAGTTTTTATCTTTTTCTTTTTTTTCTTTTTTTGTTTTTTTCCCTTTATTTTCCCCCGGTTTCAGGTCTCTTCTGATTTGTTTAGTGTATATTTTTCTGGGGACATTGTTACCCAATTAGCATTTTGTTCTTTCATTCATCTGTTCTCCTCTGGACAAAATGACAAGACAGAAAAAATCACCTCAAAAAAAAAGAACAAGAGGCCATACCAACTGCCAAGGACCTAATCAATATGGACATTAGTAAGATGTTGGAACTAGAGTTCAGAATGATGATTTTAAAGATACTAGCTGGGCTTGAAAAAGAATGGAAGATATTAGAGAAGCCCTTTCTGGAGAAATAAAAGAACTAAAATCTAACCAAGTCAAAATCAAAAAGGCTATTAATGAGGTGCAATCAAAAATGGAGGCTCTAACTCCTCGGATAAATGAGGCAGAAGAGAGAATTAATGATATAGAAGACCAAATGATGGAAAATAAAGAAGCTGAGAAAAAGAGAGATAAACAACTACTGGATCACGAGGGCAGAATTTGAGAGATAAGTGATGCCATAAGACAAAACAATATTAGAATAATTGGGATCCCAGAAGAAGAAGAGAGAGAGAGAGAGGCAGAAGCTATATTGGAGCAAATTATAGCAGAGAACTTCCCTAATTTGGGGAAGGAAACAGGCATCAAAATCCAGGAGGCACAGAGAACCCCCCTCAAAATCAATAAAAATAAGTCAACACCCCGACATCTAATAGTAAAACTTATGAGTCTACAAGACAAAGAGAAAATCCTGAAAGCAGCTCGGGAGAAGAGATCTGTAACCTACAAAGATAGAAACATTAGATTGGCAACAGACCTATCCACAGAGACCTGGCAGGCCAGAAAGGACTGGCATGATATATTCAGAGCACTAAATGAGAAAAATATGCAGCCAAGAACACTATATCCAGCTAAGCTGTCATTGAAAATAGAAGGGGAGATAAAAAGCTTCCAGGACAAACAAAAACTAAAGGAATCTGCAAACATGAACCAGCCCTACAAAAAATATTAAAAGGGGTCCTCTAAGCAAAGAGAGAGCCTAAAAGTAACATAGACCAGAAAGGAACACAGACAATATACAGTAACAGTCACAGTCAATACAATGGTACTAAATTCCTATCTTTCAATAGTTACCCTGAATGTAAATGGGCTAAATGCCCCAATCAAAAGACACAGGCTACCAGATTGGATAAAAAAACAAGACCCATCAATATGCTATCTGCAAGAGACTCATTTTAGACCCAAAGACACCTCCAGATTGAAAGTGAGGGGGTGGAAAACCATTTACCATGCTAATGGACACCAAAAGAAAGCTGGGGTCGCAATCCTTATATCAGACAAATTAGATTTTAAACCAAAGACTAGAATAAGAGGTGAGGAAGGACACTATGTCATTCTTAAAGGGTTTATCCAACTAGAAGATCTAGCAATTGTAAATATCTATGCCCCTAACATGGGAACAGCCAATTATATAAGCCAATTAATAACAAAAGCAAAGAAACACTTTGACAACAATACAATGATAGTGGGGGACTTTAACACCCCCCTCACTGAAATGGACAGATCATCTAAACAAAAGATCAACAAGGAAATAAAGCCTTCAAATGACACCCTGGACCAGATGGACTTCACAGATATATTCAGAACATTCCATCCCAAAGCAACAGAACACACATTCTTCTCTAGTGCCCATGGAACATTCTCCAGAATAGATCACATCCTAGGTCACAAATCAGGTCTCATCCAGTACCAAAAGATTAAGATCATCCCCTGCATATTTTCAGACCACAATGCTTTGAAACTAGAACTCAGTCACAGGAGGAAAGTTGGAAAGAACTCAAATACATGGAGGCTAAAGAGCATCCTACTAAAGAATGAATGGGTCAACCAGGAAATTAAAGAAGAATTTAAAAAAATCATGGAAACCAATGAAA